>NC_050520.1:9455281-9598508 GCF_002922805.2 Oryzias melastigma
GTTAAATCCGGAGCTGGGTTGCACATGTCTGCCATGTCAGAAATGTGAAATGCTAAATACTAAAGCTAAGTGTCTGACATGTGAGTGAGACCATTTGAGGGTTTTTGGCAACGCCTGCTTTGATTTTTAGAGACTGGGTGACTTACAGATGTCTGGTGCACCGAGAGGCACTGCTGTAACTGACAATTCATTCTTCACACACACCCGCAAGCAGACTGTTCACAAAACACGGGGACACAGATACACACACCCTCTGACAGATGGCTCACACACCCACTGCTGAATTTCCATTCACATGCATGGCTCTTGCTTGAACAGTATGTTTTACTGCCGCAGTAAACCAGCATTCGCCGTGTCTAAAGAAAATATGCGACTGTAGGACTCCAGAATGGCATGCATCAATAATTAAAGGGGTTTTAAAGTATATTTAGTTCTTTTTCTTATTGTATCATTGTCCTCCCTTCAACTTTTGGGATTCTCATCAGTCTTTCAGCTTGAATCAAATTGATCTCCACCCTGCAATCATTCCTCTGGAGTGAGTCAAAGACAGACTAACATTCATAGGAGTGTCTGAAGACGGCGTGACTGAACTCAGCTGCAATAGAAACCAAATCTTCAAATGAGACAAGAAGCAAGTCAGAAAGTGATAAGTTGCAGACCACATGGCAGCATCTCATCAAACAGTGACAAACCAGAGTTTCAGGACTTACTCCGTTAAACTGCTGTTTTTATTGCCATCTACAGAATGTTCCACGCACGCAGATGGTTTAACATGTTCAGCAGGCCAACAATGATTGTAATGTCTGGCATCGGCCGCAGTATCAGTCATGTCCTCAAGCCTGACTTCTTCTGCATAACTAATTCACATGAGTTTTATTCCAAGCCCAGCATGAAGTTAATTACACACCAACAGGTTTAAGCATTGCTGGATTTAGAAACGGGGAGCCAGAGATGGAAATTGTAAGATGTGGATTGCAAGAAATAGCACAAACAGTTGCTTGAAAAAGGAACCATCGTTCTAAAAATATACACATTTCCAATCCCGCTCAGTATAATCTCCCAGGAAAGGTACACATGGAGCGCCAAAGATATCTCAGAGTATTTACAGTCCGCCTTGTCTGGCTGGCCTACATTCACACTGTCTTGGCTATCCTCTGCAGCACAGAAAGCTAATCTGTCTTGCAGGTGAACAATGTCCCAGTAGGAGATCTGGTTCTCTCTGGTCAGGTCAAAGCAGAAGCAGGATCTAATTCTGACCTGTTGCTCTAGAATGCACCGTAGAATGATATAATAATGGTGTTGAGGTAATCCTGTGCAGGAGACTGCAGGACGGCACGTAGCTGTGTGTGCATGGTAGAATGTGTTTTAAGCAAGTATGTTAAAAACACTTCAACCTTTTTCCCTGCAGCTTTTTGTCATATGATCTTTTCTCCAAATGCGTGCTGTGCGTGTACACATGTACAGCATGTGCATTACTCTGTGGGCGTTTGAGGCAATGTGACTCAGCACTTTCAGAGTTCACCGCACTCACAATTCCATTAAGCCTCCGTTTTGTTCCATGTAAATGTATTTAGTGTAAATTTACTAAGATATATTTTTAGACTCCAGTGAAGGATTTTGGCGGAGGTGCAGATGGGAGCAAATTCCTGCTGCATAAATTTGTGGATTCAAAGAGCTCCCAGCACTTTGAGACACTGACATGCTTAAAACCATGAGCTTTATCTCTGCTTATGAGATTTCCCTTGATATTCAAAAACCAAAACACAAGAAAACAGAGATGTGTATACATTTCTTACATGCTTGTTAGCAATATTTAATTTAGTCAAGAGTTTAGCTAATTTGCTTCAAATTGTCAGTTGTGAAAGCTCATTTGATTTCTCTCTCTTTGGACCATAACAATGACCTTTGGTTATCCTCAAACAGGGTCATGACATTCTTGCAAATGAACCCTGGTGTGGTTCACAACAATGTATAACAAGCAGACTAACAGATAATACAGAGGGAGAAAGTGATGCAACAGTCATCAGAAGAAATAATAGCTAGTGCTTTCAAAATGATTCAGAAAAGATTTGGGGTGGCTGTGGTGCAGTGGTAGGGCGGTCCACCAATTATCAGACTACAGGTTTAATTCCGCCTTGCCTACCCATGTTACGAAGTGTCCTTGCCGACACTGAACCCCACCTTGCCTCTGGTGGAAGGTTGGCACCAGTGTTTGGCAGCGGAACCACCATGTATGTATAAATGAGACTGTGACTGTTAGTCACTTTGGGACTTTTAGGATGGTAGGAAAGGACTATACAATTTACAATTTACCTTTTTAAAAAAGTAGGAATTAGGAAAAACTTGGATAATGTCTCATCCCCAAGTCATCATATATTAAGGACCCTTCCGTGTCACTTTTTGACGTTTTGGGTGTTCCCAACTCATGGTTTTTTTTTTTTAGTTTTTTTTTTTTTTTTATGTGCTGGCTGTTCGGAAAATCAAGGATCTGCAACCCCCAGCACACGATACCGGATGCAGACTGGTCCTCAGGATGCATCCAGACGCTGTACTCTAACCCAGCACCAGACGGTGTACAGACACGGTACGGGACCCGAACTGGTATCAGATGCGGTACCAGCGCGAACTGGGCCCGGGCGTTGTACAAGTTTAGGGTTAGGATACTGGTACTGGACTGGTTCCGATTGGTGGCCACCAAGTCAAAAAACTAAGAGTTGGGGACACCAAAAATGTACATTTTTGATGAGGAGGGGTCCTTAAGCAAATGTCAATATGTGACGGGTTGAGGGTGAGAACTATTTGGCAAATGAGAACTTGAGGGGGTACAGCTAACATTGCTATGCGACAGTCAAAACACAAACATTTTTTTTTCTTCTTGGTCAGTTCTAAATTTGGGCAATACTGCCCAAATCACGTACACTGACCCATCACCCTGGAACATCAGTTTTACAGGAAAATAGTCCAGGTTGATGATTTAGGCTTTAGTCACAAGTGTCCTTACTGGTTTATATGAGCTGTCTGCGGGCAATAATGGGGAAATCTGTCCGGGGTACAAATGTGGATCACACAGAATATTAAGGTTGTAGACCTCTTGGTAAAACCGTAAAGCAAAAACGTTAATTCAGATTTTCCAAAGGTCATGCTGCGGGCCAAAAGTTTGTAGCGAACGCTTGGAAAAAATTCAGTGGTAAGTAAGAGTGAATTAGATGAGACAAAGACAAGTTGTATAGATTTTTCATTTTGTCAGAACCCCAAACCCTGCAAAAGGGGGTCGTTGGTGCTGTTTAAAAATTGTTAATCGGTGGTCATGGGGTAGAGTGTTCACCCTGAGACTAGAAGGTCGTAAGATTAAATCAAGGCCGAGTTTTACCAAAGACTCTAACAGTGCCTCCCTGCTTGACCCTCAGCATAAAGGGTTTGGATTGGGAGGTTAAAACCCTTTGTCTAAAACTCACCACTCCCCCAGTGGATGGGTCAAATGCTGAGAGCAAATTTCACTTACTTGGGTATGTGACAACTAATGGGACTTTAGCTTCAGTTTTAATGGGTGTATACCCAGTGAGGACAACATTTGCACGCATCAGTAAGGGGGCAGTACTTGCACCTTACCAACATGAGTGTAGCATAAGACCACTGTACTTTATAAGTAACTTGGATTATTCTTACAGATACTTCACAATACACACCATAATCATACGTTCCGTTTTCACTATGTCTTTTGATGTGACCGTACGAGCCTCAAGTGAACTGAAATACACACCAGCGTTCCACTTTTGATGCACTTCCACCTGTCGACGACCTTCCACGACCCCGGACAACCCCACAACCTGCAAGTCCGGGTGCATTGTGACTAAGACTTTAGGTGATCTTGAAAAGTAATTCAAACAGATTTAATCTGAATACACACATTTGTAACTGCTACATCTTGTTTATCATCTGCTTATCTCACATGTTCATTCAGGAGCCTGGGAAGGCTGTGGAAAGTGTCATATTAACAACCTTTATACCTGAACTGCATAATCAAACCTAATCCAGGGAGTGTCTGTGTGTATGTTTACATGAAAATGTGTGCTCTGTGTGGGTGTGCTTCTGTAAATCGTGCACATGACATTTTCTCCCACCATCCTGTCTCAACCTCTACATGATGCTTTTCATGAGATGCTGAATGACTAATACCGTCTTCTGTATTTAGCAATATCACATTAGAATCTGCTCTCCCTGTGGTTTCGATCCATATGCAAAAAATTACGAAGAGCTGACTCATTGAATTCAAGCTCTCATCTAGCACACTCCGGATGCTTAGAGATTGAAGGCCGTGCTGTATCAAAACACCTCATCTGTTGCTCAAGTTTAATTCTGCTACATGCGTGCACACACCCTTGTAAATGTAGGTCAAAATCTCACACTTAAATAAAAACTAGACCAGCGAGCACATGGAAGCAGGTTAGTCGAACGGTTATCTATTGGTCCAGGTGTCCTGACCCACATTCTGAAAAGAGGGAAAACTAGACAAAGCCGGCAGTCGGCTCTTAAGTTGCGATGTTTTTATTCAAACGAGAAATACAATCCATGAAGCATCTAAAAGAATCTCGGGTCACGACCAAGTGAAGCAGATATGGATCTTCCTATAATCTGCACTTTGTCTCAATCTCCTGCAGCGTGCGGGTTTAAACCCTGAATAGTTCAAACTAAAAACTCCTTCTGTCTGTTTCCTTCTGTCTGCACTTACAACTCCAGACAGGGCAGGGCAGATGAAGAAGACACACTTGGATAATTAACCAGCTAAAAACAGGGTTTAGGATCGTAGCTTCAGCAACAGAGTAATTAAGACCAGTAAAAAAAAATAAAATAAAGCTCATGTTTCAAGTCAGTAAAGTAGAATACTAAGTATTCTGCAGCTGCCCTATAATAGAGTGACAGTGTAATTAGAGAGATGGGCTTTTAGATGCTCAATTGTCTTTTGAGGTTGTTCAAAGGCAGCAGCTGCACTGAGCTCTAGCGGTAACGGGATACAAGCCTTGATGTGCAATTGTTGTTTGTCTTAAAGCTGGATTGTGTTTGAATAGCAATTGTGGATGGTGGGGGTGTTGGAAACAACATGTTTCAACAAATACTTAAAAAGTTATTGCATGATGTACGTTTCTGTTTGATTCTGTCCTTCAAAGATGAAAATTGATCCAAATAAATAAAACTGCATGACACAATGACGCTACATTCACACTGGTCTCTGCAAAAGGGTGTTGAAGCGACCACTTCCAATAAAAAGTAAGCAATGTAAACAAGAGTAGTTGTGCATTTTGGGCTTCCGCTGTCCTAACTCTTGCACACTACACACATTTTTAAGTCAGTTTTCAGGCTTCACTTTAGAAACAAAAAAAAAAGAAAAAATGGTTGAGCATAGACCAATCAGGGACTCAGATTTAGTAGTGATGCATGAGTAGCATTCTTTTCAATTCATGGAAGTGCCAACTGTTTTAAAATTGATCGTAGTGGAGAAATTAATACTTATGGTTTGTGATGGTTGTGATGAAATTATATGACACCAAGGCCAAATCCAAATTCTTCCCCTACCCCTATATTTAGCCCTCCAAATGGAGTTATGGAAAAATAGTGTCCTCAAATTCGGATCTTACCCCCACTCAATGACATCATCAACAGTTGCCGATCAGTTACGTTCGCGCAGAGCTGCTAGCGCTCGGAAATGCATAACATCATCGATTTTATAACTTTGAAAAGGCTGTGCTGAAACAAAAAGTCATTACTTACATTTAAATGTGAGCCTCTGTGCTTCAGATCACAACCACATGAAGAAATGTGTTTCTTCTCTGCAGCACAGCATGTGGCTCGGACTACCGGCGATGAGATACAGAAATCGAAGCCCCTTCACTTTACCCTTAAAAAAATTTTCGGACACCCCTTCACCTTAAAATGCCCTTCAATTGGAGGGGTAGGGAGAAGTTGGAGGAGTAGGGGAAGAATTCATTGTCAGCCCAAGTCTTTTGTATCGGAATAAGAGGGGGGTGCCCAGTTTAGTTTAGCAATCAGCTCTTGTTTATATTTTATGATTGATTTTATGTTTTTGGACAATTATTTTTGAAAATATTGTGTTGTGTAATTGGGCTATATAAATAAATACATTGAAAGCTGGTTAAAGAAAAAGCCTAGAGCAAGTCACGTTTGGCGTGTTCTTGAACGTGCCACACAAAACACCAATTGCGGCAGTAAATCCCTGTTGCTCCTCAAGTTCAAACAATCTTCCTTATTTGCATAACATCTACTACATTCCTAATAGCTAGTTATGTTATTAACATGCATGCTTTCATTCTTAAACAGTTTCCAAATAATCACAGAATCCTGTTTACAACTATTCTCTCTGCAGGACTCATTTCTGCAGCAGGGAAGTTTTTCTTCTTTCAGGTCATTTGAAGAAAAAAAAGTCAGATGTGTCATTGTGAAAGCTCTGTTGCTAAAAGGGGAAATCATGCTGCTGCTTCAGCAGCAGTGAAAACACTTTCAAAAGAGAAGCATTTGCAAACAATCAGCTGTTTCTTCATAAGATATCATCTTTAAAGTACTGGATAGCATCAGAGAACCGAGAGGGCAGCAGCAATTACAAAGGTAACTGTGGTAAAAAAACATTTTTGTTGAGTGGCGAGGCTTAATAGTAGAGACTGACTCTAGGCCTTTCTTCTTTCAGTCATAGTAATGATGAAAAACGAGACACTGACTGACATGGCTTCTCATTATAGTGATTTGCATACTTTTGGCAACTTTTATTTTGCATGCAGCAGTGCACAAGCAACTTTTCTTGTAATGAATCTGTGAATTAAAAATGAAAGGACACAGGTGTAAGAAAGTGATAAAAACATCTCTGGAACTTTGAAGACTTCTGTGGTTTCAGCAATGATTCAAAAAAGTCCAAAAAAACATCAGATTAAATGTAAATCTGGCAGACTGAACAAGAACAGAACTAAAGCAACCAAACATTTAAATACAGTGATGGGAATGAGAGGAAAAAAATAGAAGCAAATGTGACTCATATTTCAAAATAAAAGTCAGTCAAATGCCATTTTCTTTATTATTTGAATAAAGTTACAGAATGAGTGCTGTTGAAGAAGAAAAAGAAAAAGTCTTTCAGAGGATTAAGCTCTCATTTTATTTTTGAGTCAACTGGCGCAGCTATATTGTGAAAAGCATTTTCAGTATTGACTTTTATTGAAATATGAGTCACATTTGCTTCCATAAAAAATACCCTACAACTGAGAAAGATTTGGTAAATAAAAAATGAGCATTATCAAGCACATCTGGAATTAAACGGAGAAATCCAGAGTGGACAAATATCAAAGAAGAGTAAAAAGCATTAAAAATAGACAACTAGGACTTATAACACAGGAGTTGAGCTTTACTTTTCTTCAAAAAGTAAAATGCAAAAAATAAAAACAACGGTTGTATCCAAAATACCTCATAACTCATCACTACATTTTGTAGTACTGTTTTTATTTACATTTCCAAAGTCCAGTGCCCTGGAAATTTCCTTAAAGTCTCTGCAAAAATTTAGTGTGCATCAACGCTCACTAGATTAGCAAAAATAGACCACGAACATTGCATTTGAATGAGTTTTCATTTAAAAGGTTTTTCAAGTTTTCATCATCAAAACGCAGTGGATTCCTAAACAGTTTTTGCAAAATGTTCATATTTGTAAGATTTTCCTAACAACATACTATTAAAAAAAGAAAAAAAAATTAACCATGTGTCCAAATATGCTAATGTCCAAGGTACTGCATAGTCCCACACTATAGTCTTTTAGAAGTAGTGAGGAGGTTATGAAAGCAAAATTTGAAGAGACCACGCCAAAATAAACACACTTGAACACAACAGGGCTCCCATGCTTTCTCTTTCTGCATGCAGGCAGAAAATAAAGAAAACCGTGAGTTACCTGATAGGGAAATAGCCACTCTAAAGCAGCTAAGTATTATGTTTACCTTCATGCAACCGCGTATGACATCACAAGCCTTTTTTGCTACACAATGAGGGCCTTGTGGGCCGGCATCTATTTGTGCTACCTCTGCTAAAAAAAGAACTGCAGCACTAAAAATAGAGACTGCCACTCATAAACAATAGGCTAACTCTGGTGTTATTACAGAGCTAAGTCTCTGCGAGCACAGAGCGTAAGATTACAGGAGCAGGAGGAGACAGGGAAGCATTATTAGTGCTGACGTAGGACTTCTTGTCATAATGACTCTGCAGAAAGCACCAGACAGAAACTAGCCCCACCTGACCTTTAGGAAATCCAGCTTTTGGAAGGGTCTCTATTATAAGGGGGAAATCTTACTAAAAATAGACCTGAATGAAAAGCAGGGTTGTCTCACTCATTCTTGCAGTTTTTTTACTTGAATAAGAAACTCAATACTCTGGCATTTGCTAGGAAGGGGAATTCTTTTCGGGGAATTCTCTCTATAGCGTTAAGTATTGTTTTCCTTTAACTCTCATGAATGTCAGCAATTCAGCCTTACTTTGCACATTTCTGCGATCACATGTTTTCCGATGACTTTATTGTTTCTTAATCTTGTCTTGCTGTTGACCCTGCGCATAAATGGAGCCTTTTGAAGAGGCCCGAATTAATACTTTTCAACAACAGCTCCCGAATAATCCAGTTTAGTCCTAGCTGCATGTCGTGTGTGTTTTCCCTCTTTTTTAACTCCACTCCAATCCTTGATTAATGAGTTCAAAGGAGCCACCATATGTGTCCTCAGATCAGGGGGTGCTCCCCTCACAACACACACACACACTGGGATTAAAACACGCAAGATGGAACATTTATTGTGGCAGCATTATTGCTCATTAAAGCATATTTCTAGGATTTCAGGGTAAGCGTGCGTGTGTCCAAGGGGATTTCAGGAGCAACACTCTGTAGTGATTAGCAGCCTCCAGATGTTCTCTGTGTTAGCCTTCAGAATAGTGTCAAAACAATCCGATGGGCTCTTTGTGCTTTGTTTGTGATGACAGAACAGATGTAAAAGTATGTATTCAAAAATATCTAATACAAGTCTAGATATCAGCTTTTATAGGACTTTTTACTTCATCAAAAGAAAATATAGCATAATTAAAAAAATGCACAAAACAAGAAAAAAAAAACACAAATTTAGCATTTTATTAGAAATTCCACTCAGAGCTTACAGCCCTACAACCCCAACCCCACGTTTTTCCAACTGTGTTTCTTTCTCAAAAATTTGAATCAAAAAAATATTCAGAAATGTAATTTTAAGCTTCATTTTCTAAATATATTCTAATTCATTAAAAAAAATGCAACAAGAGCATGTTAACAACAACAAAAGCACATTTTTTAATTGGAATTGGTCTTAAACACTAGTTTCTTGCCAAATTAGCTCTACTGATTACATGTTGACATTGTGAGCTTTTTTGATCTAAATTCTCATTAGCTGTCACACAACAGTGTGAAATTTGCTCTCTGCGTTTGACCCATCCCCTGGAGGAGCGGTGAGCTGCAGACACAGTCGCACATGGGAACCATTCGCTGGTTTAACTCCCCAATTCAATTCCTTAATGATGAGGGTCAAGCTGGGAGGCATTGGGTCCCATTTTTAGTATAGGATTTGAACCCTTCCAGTCTCAGGACGGACACTCTACCTCAAGGCCACTGAGCTGAAGCTTTCTCTGAAAATAAAAATAAAAGCAAGACTTGTCAATATAACACCTCATCACGACAAACAGCCAATAACTTTTATTTATTTTATTGGGAAAATATTTTTTGATTATTTTTTTATAATATGAATCTTTATATGTCTTTTTGTTCTTCTAATAATTTTCCAGGCAGAACATCCTCCAGGAATCCAACCAGCATGTTTTCAGCGTAAAGTTCTCTGAAGATAGTGCACTTTTAAGACAATGTTACTATTTTTAGTTGTTCTATTGGTGGTCAAACATGAACTTTCACCGAAAGGACCGCCAGCGTTTCAGTGATAAGGAATTGACTGGTTTGTGCTGTTTTTTCTCAAAACAAAAGTCATTCTATGGAAAACCAAAACAATGACCTGCAAATGTCAAACTTTTACAAAGTTCAATGTATGTAACCAGTGTTGCGTAAATTACTTTTAACGAACTTTACTTTAGTTACCTCATGAAACTGTAATTCAATTCCTTTTTTTCATTCCTCAATTTAAAAAAGTAATTCACTACTTTACTTTTTTACTTTACTTTTTTTGTACTCGCATAAAAAATCTCTAAAGAATAAAGTAAAATCCACAAAATAAAACATAGAGGCTACATAAAAAAATGTACATTGTATAGTATAGCCCAGATTGCGTATAGACTGGTTGCTCATTGACACTAGAGTAGTGATAAGCAGATTGACAGTGAAAAGCAGTTCATCTCCAGGTCATAATTTGCACTTAGATTACATGTTTTTGCCTTTATTTTCAACAAATTTGAAATATATTGAAACTGTTTTTTTTTTTTGTTTGTTTTTTTTAAATTAGTATCCATTTTGTTTCATTTAACTTGGAGACAATGTCAGAGTCAACTGTTTTTCACAAATTACTTTTTTTTATGATATTGATCAATGGTTTTTACTGCACCAAAATGTGAGTAATGAAGTAGTGAGGGTTTCCGTAGTATAGGAATTACTCTGTCACTGACTAAAGTAATTATGTGAATGCTTAGTTAGCATCCTTTTTGTACGTTTTCGGCATATAAAAACTCAGTCACACAATCGGCAATTACAGCAATCTTGGTATCAATACATTCAGCTTATTCATTACTGCTTGTATTTTTGGTATTCATAAACTTTACAGTTTTTTAAATAGTGAGCAAAATATACCCCATAGAAAATGAATAAGAATATTTTAGCAACAGCCTAATGTTTTTGAATAGTTTGGTTTACTGAGGAATTTCAGGCTATTTTCGAATTTAACTAGTATTTATGCAATATACTAGCATCTACTGCTTTTTCAAAGGCTAATTTAGAGTTTAGCTTCTATTTTAGCATCAGGCTAACGTTTTTGACTAGTTTGGTTTACTGAGGATTTTTAAGCAATTTTAGAGTTTAGCTAGTATTTTTAGCAACAAGCTAGCTCTTTGGCTAATTTGGAGTTTAGGTCATATTTAAGGAACACTTAATATTTTGCAAAATTGGCATGTATTGAGGATTTTTAAGCCATTTTACTACAATTCACTTCTGCAGTAAATTGTGTCACCATTTTTAGCAAAAAGCTTCAGCATCTTCAGAGACTAAAAGGATTCATGCTAGCATTGTTGCAGGTAATGCAACTTTTCTATTTAAATTACAGTAATTTGTTACTTTGTAATTCATTATCCCCAACACCAATCCATGTAACACATAGTATCTGAAGTTCTTTACCGGCCACTTTTGCTACCATAGGAATGATTCCTTCATAACCATATATTGCAGGGGTGTGAGTTCACAGAGTTCACTGCAGTCAGCTCTAATCCATCTGAACCACATCAAGCACTCGTCCTCTTTGCTGTCTTATCATCGGCCACATCTCACGCGTTTGTTCTTTATCCTTCTCCTTTGGTTGCACAACTAAGAGTACCTGAGTCACATTTACTCCTTTTCATCCCATTATTTCTTGCCAACCCCTCTCTCTTTTATGATCTTTTAAATTCTGATGAAAGAAACAAAAAAACATTTGGGTGTGATCACCCCAAAGGAAAGAATGAAAGAAAGGAGTCCGAAGGCGTTTGTAGTCCTAGTCATCAACTATTTCATTACATGCAGAACACCCTAGTAGTTGAACACCAATTGATGTTTACAACAAAGGAAAACTGGTTTTTGACTTGTTTAAAACTGTGTAATGCATCTGTTACATACAAAATATTGTAAATTGGCTCAACTTACCAGCAGGTGCTGTCGACTCCTGAATTTTAGTCCGTCAGATTTGACCTAACACCGTAAATTCTTATTTTTGAGAAAATATTGCAGTCAAAATGCATTCTCATCTAATAAAATCTGTATTATTTCTATAAACAACAGCAAAAAAAATTAAAGTGATGCTACAGTAACTTGGTCAAATTTTTTTTTTTTGTAACATTTATTTTCAATTTAGTCCCTAATTGGTGTAAATAGGAATTTGAACTTGAGAAAATTGTTATTTTTCCATTAAAAATTGCAGTAAAAAGAGTCAATGCAGGGTTGTCTGCAGACGAGGTCCACTGTAAGCCAAATACTACTTTGTAGTCACAGACATGCTTGTATATTGGTAGAAAATATCATGTTTTGAAAATCCAAGCCAGCAGGTCACTGAATGCGAGGCTGCATCTAAAAGTTTCTGTGCATGTTTGGTTTCATTTCAACCTGAAGTTGTCATCTGAGCATGCTCAGCAATGAGCTGCTCAGTTCAGCTGGAGGTATGCCAGAGGTTAACTGTGTTCATGTAATACTGCTAGGCAAAGATAGTAAATGTAGTAATTAGATAAAAAACATTTGTCTCTAGAATCTTTATCTAAATAAAGATTAGACTGTAATCTACCGTATTTTATTGGACCAGAAAAAGGGGATAGCTACCATGTTTTTTGTTCACGGACGGCAAAAACTCAAAAATGATGTGACCCTAAGTAGGTCGGTAAAAAATGAATTAGAAAGTAAAATGTTGAAACTGGACACTTCAAAACACATATATAATTTTTTTTAATTCCTATAGTTTCCACTATGAACCAATGTAGGTAAAAAGCTACATTCATGCTGCTCTTCAAGTTCAAGTGACCGCTTTCAATGAAAAGTCTATATAAACTAGGGGTATAGGGAAAAATCGATTCTGTAATATCGCGATATTTCATTTGGGGATACTTGTATAGATTTTAAATGTTGGCAAGACTAAATTTTATGAATTATTTATGAGCGCCCTTCAGCGTTTTACTTTTGTTTTCCACCTAAACCCCTGACCACTAGTTGGCAGCACACCACACTGAGTCTCTTTAAGCAACAAGATCTCACGTGAACCAACTTGTGTTAAAGGTTCAGCAACCTCTTGTTTTTTGTAGAATGAGACATGCACTT
The DNA here is from genome assembly GCF_002922805.2 of Oryzias melastigma. Classification (NCBI taxonomy): domain Eukaryota; kingdom Metazoa; phylum Chordata; class Actinopteri; order Beloniformes; family Adrianichthyidae; genus Oryzias; species Oryzias melastigma. The sequence continues at coordinate 9,468,318 of NC_050520.1, forward strand.
CTTTGTTTTTACTTGGGATGGGTACCAAATTGATACTCTTTGCCATGTTGATGCCAGTATCATATAAAACGTAGATTGTGGTGCTTTGTAGCAGCTTAGATAAAAACGAGCGAAGCAATTTTCAGCTTGTTTCAGCTTGAAAAAATAGTGAAAAATTGTTTTGGTATGGTCTTGGGATATATCGTGATATGTATCATGAGAGGCATATCGTGATACGTATCATATCGGCAACACGAAAAAAAAAACCTGGGGACGAGATTTGCACCACTTCATTATTTTGTACCAAGCCTCTTGCAAATGCAGGTGGTGGATATGCAATAGTAAACAGCAAAAAAAATGAAGAGGAGGCCCCTCCCTGTTTTTCCAGGGTGAACACCATGTGCTACTTGCGTGTTCAAGAACTAGCGTTTAGTACATTGTTGTACGCACATCACATACCTGGTGTGTTTGTAGATTTACACAATTTGGAGTAAGACAGAGTTGTAAATAGCTTTGACTGAGTTTTCACTTCACTTCCAGGAACAGCAGAGTTCATGCACATTCCTACATGCATGTTCTGCACAGTCTGGCTCCGAAGTTACATCAAGCACTGATTACATTTGCTATTCAAAATAGAAGTCAGCGCTTGTGCACATATTGCCAAAATGTCTCCTATCTTTGATTATCAAGAATTGCAATGAAACGTTCCTCAAAGTAACAAACTGTGAAACCTGCGTTAAATTAGGTCATTGTGTCAGGCAGCACACCTGCCACCTCCTGCCTCTTTCCTATGCTCGAGTCACTCCGCTTGTTGTCTGAAAGGCTCCCTGTTTCCATTCAGCTGGTGGACATCTCCCATCTCATTAACTCTCACTCAACAGGTGAGAGCTCAGCTGCAGAAATGTGCAAACATCTGTCTCCAAAAACAGAGGGGGAGGGATCGGCATGTACAACAGCTGTCCTCATAATCGCATGCTATCGATTCATACTGCAGGTAAAACCAGTTTGTCACAGTACATACAGCTAGTACCCATATTTTTGCTTTGTTTTTCTGGTTAGTGCAAGTTGCTCTGTCAGAGTATGTTGATGTTTTTGTGGTTAAGAGTGTGAGAAAGTAGAGCATGTTTTAGTGTTCTACTTTTGCCAGTGACAGCAATTATACACGAAAATGTTGTATTTGCAAAATAAAGTCGTCAAATGTAAGTTTTCCCTCTAAAGCGCCTGACATGTTTGCAGTTAAAATTACTTTTTAGTTTAACATTAACCAAAGCATTTAAATATTAGACACACAAAGACGTGGCTGCACGCAAACACAATTGCACGCATTATAAATTCTCCCTGGGGTGAAGATTTGAACTGTCACTGGGGTCCCCCCTGTGTTTGGGGTGATAAGTGAGGCTTAATCACCCCACTTCCTCACTCCCCTTGATTGATGGTTCATTATCAAGCCTGGTAACCAAGCCCAGATGAACAGGGAGGTCACGGGTCAAAACAAGAGAGATAACCACCTGCTGGAGCAGTTTAATGCCCCTGCAGATATCACATACACGGTGTGGGTGTGAGTGGGTTCATTGACGTAGTTAAGGGAATTTACAAAAGCATGAGGTATGATGAACAATAAACGGTTAGAAGTTTAACTCATAAAACATTTTTTTAATAAACAGATTTAACAAACATTGGCCTAGAGTGGAAAGCCAAGAGGGAAGAAATATGTCATAAAAAAGCTCAGTTTGTACATTTTGCAAAATACAAATTTGTGTTATGGGATAATAAGTGTCTACCCTTATTCTTTTTCTTTAAAAACGTTGTCCGAATCTGATTCTTCTCCTATGGCTTCTCCACATTTAGCGTCCAAACAGAGAGATGAGGAACAATAATGCCTATGTCCAAATTCCCATCCATAACTACTAATGAACGATATAGTATGGGACTATACCATGCCCTGGAATTTAAAAGCAATTCAGACACCATGCTCACTACTTTTCATTCATTTTTCTGAACACTGGATATGACTTCACCCAGTTCACAAAGTGAAAATCAAACCAATAAGGACATTTCATGACATCTATACATGACTCCACAGTGCTCTGATGAAAATGTTGATGGACTATTAAAAAATTACATTTAAAGCTGATAAGTTATGATTAAACACGTTTTCTTCTCCAAATTGTCCGACCACAATGCATTGTGGTCTATATTCGCTAATGCATTGATGAGTGCTAGTTTTTTTGAAGAATTCTGGGAAATTTCTAGTGCTCTCGATTTTGGAATTTGTAGACTATAGCGAATAGCGAATGCACTATATAGTGCTATATATATATATATATATATATATATATATATATATATATATATATATATATATATATATTTATTGATATTGTCAGTGTCTTCAAATTCGGATGTTACTCCTACTCGATGACATCATCAATAGTCGCCAGTCAGCTACATTAGCATAGAGCTGCTAGCGCTCTAAAAATACAAAAAAACATCCATTTATAACTGTAGAAAGTCATGCTAAAGCTTTACTCACGTTTAAATGTAAGCTTCTGTGCTTCAGAGCATACCCGTGTGACGAAAAGCGCTTCTCCTTGGCAGCACAGGGCTCTGCTTTTGCCACGAGACTGTTTCATACAACCCTCCCCCTCTAAATGCCCCTACAATTGGAGGGGTAGGGACAGGCCCTGGGGGTAGGGGAAGAATTTGAATTTGTTGATTCCATTTATTTGATATAGATGGGGGATGGTTGGTTGTTGTTATCTCATTGTTATATTTTTCAGCTTCAGTTGTTTGAACCCAACTTTTTCATTAATAAGAGAACAAACAATTTGGATAGCTCTTGGAACACACAAACCAAACCTTTTCTAGAGCTTAGAATATGACTGGCATAAGTCAATCAACAATGTACAAACTTTTCCCAATTTCAATCTTAAATATAAAGTTACATTTTGAGGCTTTAAAAACGTGGAGATTAAGGCTATATCCGAATTCCTCCGCTACTCACTATATAGTGTGTTCGCCATTGAACAAATTATGCAAACAAAAATGTTTAAATGTATTTTTTAAATATCAATTAAACATTTTCACTATTAGAACACAGTGGAGTTATAATTAGCTGTCATATAATGGTCATTTTAATTAGATTTTTACTTTGTGAAATCAAAGATGTCACACTTGCAATAAAAAATAAAATAAAATAAAAAGTCCAAATTGCTTTTAAAATGCAGGGCACAAGACAATCCAGCAATACATAGTTTTTTAGTAGTGTGGGATTAGGGTGGGATGTCAGACATAGCTAAACTTATTGTTTTAGAATTCAGAAAGTTCCTATCTTGTCAACTGACTTAACTCCAGTGGGTTTTTTTCAAACAGGAAATCAAGGTTTCATCCAAATGTTGATGTCTCAAGATTATACCACATCCTCGTCAAGAATTACCTTTAACTAACTCCATCCGTTCAGCCAGTTTTAAAGTATAAGTGAGACTTTTTACACAACATTCAAGTGTTGGCCACTGAGTAAACACAGGAAGTGGGTGTGCTCCATGGAACTAGAGGTCAGGGGGGCAAAAGGGGTTTTCGCTGGATTCCCTGGAGTGAGCTGACAAAGGCAGACACCTTCCGCCCTACTCCAACAGCTTACCTATGGCAACTCTGTCCCGACAGACACGCACCATCAAATGACAGCAAATAAACCCATTGACCTCCTTTAGGTAATTAAATTGCGACCTAGTCTTTCTGGTAGCACAACTTTCTAATCCTACTAAATGCTTCTGTCTGTCTGAAGGAGTCAATACGTGCGGTTAGACACTCATGCTGTTGCATTTTAAAACATTACTTCTGATTTTCTGGTTATTTTTCTTTATCCAAGTGGACTTTGATAAAAGCTTGTTTGGTTTCTAGGACATAGTTTCTGCAGATTGGCAGTAGTTCATTATAAATTTACCTTTTAATTGTGGGCATAACTGTTGGCCCAGTAAGCCTGCACCCATTTCCCATCATCCATCTGTTTACGTACTTTTCCGCTAGCTAACAGCCCATCATACCTCTATGCTAACATTAGCGGTTCAACAAAAATGGTGAGCAATATGAGCTATTCAGCTATACAGTTTTGGGCTAAGATACCAGCTCAGAAGAGTAAAACGAAGTCGTACACGGATCTATTTGACTACAAGTGGATATATCAGAATGGAGCGGAGTTGGGAGCTTATGGCCCACAGATTCTAGTATCTACGTCACAACTACAAGCTTTTTCCAACTGCCTTTGTTCATCTGCTCTATATTCACAATAATTTGAATACATAATCAGAAATGCAGTTTTAAGCTCAATTTTCTTTATATATGTCCTCCATCATCAGAAAAATGCCACAAAACACAATTTTCATTGGAGTTGGTCTTTAGATCATAATTTTCTCAATGTTATGGCTGCCATAACAACAATGAGAAAGAATAAAAAAGGCCTGCATCAAAATTCTTATTTTTCATATTTTTTATACTCCTAAAGTGTGCAAAAGATTTGTTTCTATGCATCATTTAGTTACTGTGTAACCAAAGCAAGAGCGTATTTCTCTGTGTGGTACCACATTGACGCCCTCGACATGTGTTCATAAGGAATTACTTTTGATGTCCTCAGTTTGGGGTTTAATTGCCCGCTCAGTGTTATCCAAACTCACATGTGATGATGCGCTGAAGCTTGACTGCACAGCCAAATCATCTGTAATGCAGACGACAGAGTTACGCAGCTCATTACTGTGAGTGGGAGCAAAGCCATAAAGCATAAACACTGAGCGAGTGCTGTAGTACAGCGAGATGTTTCAGTCCAAGCTTCCAACGGGAATTACCATAAGAGGGATTTCATGACTTTGAATTACAGAAACTTTGCAGGAAATATTACAGAGTGTGACGTTTTAGGGCCAATAAGTGCTGACTGTGACGCTGAGGCTTGTTTTCTCCCGTCATTAGAGTTTATTTTTTACTTGATTACACATTTTGAGACTCTCCAAGAGAGTCTGGTGTTATGCTCCAGACAGCAGGGTGTTGGGTTTATTATGCATAAAACAAATTCCAATCATTTTAGAAAGCACACATGTCTTGGGACGGAGTGAGCTGCAGGATTCCCTATCAGCCCTTCACTGCTTTTGGTGTAACATTACAGATTACAGGAGCAGCTGCAGACACAACTGTGTGATGCTGCTGCTGCTGCTGAACCACCCAAAAGACCAGTAGATTGGAAGGTGGAGTGGATTCTTTTACCACCTTAGTAGAGATTGTGACAGCTGTTAGCTGTATGAACATTTAAAAAATATATATTGTGATCAAACTTAAATTGTTTGTGTATGGGATATCAGGTTAAAAGCCCCACAAAAAGAAGCTCATTGTTAATTTGTAGCAACCGGATGTGTTAATCTCCATACATTCATTATACCGGCTTCTTCTGTTTAGGAGGAGATTACAATTTGAGCAACAATGGGAGAGCTCAGCTAGTATTAAAGCCCAACCTTGTTTTTAACCAAAGTGATTTACATAAACAACAGAAAATAATCCTGAATGCAAAGGGAGGAATGATGAAGGATGTTGAAATGTGTAGTTGATTTTCTATACATATTTTAAATAATTTAATAAATAGAAAAATATGTATTCAGTTTTTGCTTGTTTAATTATAAATAATTTGCTTCTGTAATGTTTATTTTTAGATGGTGAGATCTCCTAAACAGCAGGAATTTCTCACTTTTAGATTAGTTGATGCTCGTATTTACTCTACTGTAACTTGTTAATAGTTGAAACAAATTGGAAGGAAAGAAAAGGAGGGATTCAAGATAAGAACATTGATCGAATGAATCCCTTCTTTGATGGTGCACGAGTGGGCAGTACATGAGTAGAAAAAAAGCAAATAAGGAGCAAAATTGTTTTTTTTTTACATCTCAAAGGAGATCTTCGCAGCTACAGCTGCTGTCAACTTTCATTTCTTATGTCGTATGAATAATGCTAAAACAAACCCCCCTAATACACACACATACAAATCCAGTGTGCCGGTCACTCATGGCTCTTTCTGGGAAAAACATCTCAGGGGATTTTCGTCGGCTCTGATCCTGTGAGGCCGCACATGTGTCACTATGTAAACATGTGGATCTGGATGCATTGCTCTGTTTTTTTGTTTTCAGGGATGCTCCGTATCCCAACATATGGCTTTTAATGTGGTGACTGTGTTGTTGTGTTGTTACACTGTGTCCTGTCATGAGCTGAAATAATTAAAAGGCAGTTTGAATATGCAGAGCGGGGAAAGAGGATTAAGAGGAAGCGCGTTTGTTCTTTGAAAGAATACAAAAATAAATAGATGGACGCCTTCTACTAGCTTTTTTCCCCATTAAGTGCACAATTTTTCACATTAATTTAACTGTTTTGATCCAAATTTAACATTTCAAGTCAGTGTCAGTCTTAAGAATCAGTCTTCATTTGAAGGGGACTGTTCACTTTTCTAAGAAAAATGCAGATTTTTCATTTTTAATTGATCTATTTTCAAATGAGTTTGGCCTGTTGTGCCTTATGTTTAGCGGTTAACAGTTTATGGGTAGAAATAATTAGTAAAGATGAGATGATAAAGGTAAGACAAATATGGCAGCTATCACATTTATCTACAATTGCAAAAAAAAAAAAGTATGTGAATCCCTTGGGATTACTTGGATTTCTGCATGAATTTGTTATAAAATAGGTTCTAAACTTCACCTAAGGGAAACATTACATGACAGAAACAGTTTTCTTACACTAATGTGTGTAAACATTCAACATGTAGGGCGAAAAAATATGTGAACCCTTGGATTTAATAACTGGTTGACCGTCCTTTGGCAGCAATAACTTCAACCAAGTTGAAGTTGTATTTGTTTAAGTGTGTCAAAATCAAGGACCAGGGCCCAGATAAGGCCCTCCAAATAATTTTATTTTATTGATATTAATGGCCTGATGCTATCTTGTGCATATTTTTAACTTGTATAATTTTGACAAAAGGTCTTATTATGAAGAATATTTAAAGTTATTTAAGGTTCAGGTTGATATTTCCTGGAATAATATTCCTGCCTTTTTGTTATTCATAGTTATGTTAGAAATTTACGTTGCTAAAGTTCAAAAAATTGTGTTTTAGTGTGGTTCAATAAATGTTTGCCCTGTTCAGCCCATGACCTAAGGTATGTTTTGGATTTTGGCCCCCTGTGCGATTGAGTTTGACACCCTTGGTTTAAACAGACCGTTTATCCTGTGATGTGACTTAGATGACGATCAGAACATACTTTATGACAAATTCATGCAGAGATTCTAGTAATCCCAAGGGATTCACAGACTTTTTCTTGCAGCTGTATTTTTTCTTTTTCAGATTCACTCAGAAGATGTTCAGAAAAAGATCTCACCTCACCAGGCTCTCTTTGATAAAATGAGGATTTTGCTTTGAGCTATTCATGAACGACTGTTTCGAGTACAACATTTTGTGAATAAACTGATTCAGCATTTCATGATCATGCTATGCTATTTCATAAGAAAAATGCCACACATATATGTTAAAAACTAAAAAAAAAACACGATTTTCATCTGAGGGGACATTAAGAAGCCAAACAATGTTCATGACTATTAAATAATAAAAGCTGGACTTGTTTGAAGGCAAGCAGAAAGCACCAGCAGAAAATATGAAAACAAAGAGGGCAGCACTGGCAGAGACTACAGCAAAAACCACAGTATTCCTTTCAAATTTGAGGTTTGAAAAACATCTGAAGTGTCTCCATAAAGCCTGAGAACTTCGTCCTTTTGTTTTTGTAACTACACACCACTTTCTCAGAAGAGGGTTTGACTCCCCTTGGCATAAACAGACGCACTTCTTCCCAAACTGCAAGAGCTTTTCATTGAGAGAGCCGACAAAAACCAGAGCTGCTGTTAAATCTCGTGCTCAATTTAGAGCAATGCAGAGATAAAATCCCTTTCTCCTGCAGTTCAGTGACACGGTATTGCTTGCAAATGTTGTTTTGGGTTTTGTAAAGGGAACAGCAACATGTTTACTGAAAGTCGTGATCCGCACCGCCTGGCCGTCCTCCAGGAGCTGTGTCCTAAGCTCACCTGCAGTAATCTCCACAAGTGCTACAACTGACCCAGATCAAGCTGCCCTACATCAGTCCGTGGTGAGAGACGCTGCTGATTCTACAGCTCTGGTTGGTACGAGGAAGCTCTGCGCGCCGCGCATACAAAGACGGTTTTGTGCTGATGCAACAAAAGGCAATAGAGAACATGAAGCACATCTGTACAAGGAGCCCCCCCACTGGAGGCCAAAGGCAAATCCCCCTGTATGTGTTTTTGTGTGTGCACATATTCTCCACGCAGAGCCAGATCCCTGTGTGGGCCCCACCGAGATTTTGGCTGTTCCCACTAGATAATCAGGTGGTAAAGGTCTTGATTAGTTCGGTGGAACAGGATAAATGTTGCTCAGCCTCAGCTGCCCGGTCCCAGCCTCATCTGAAATCAGACACTCTGGATCAAGGAGTGTTCCAAGTGCAAGGACGGCTGGAGAGAATCTAGAGCAGTGAGTGGGCCCTTTTGAAAGGTTCTGGTCTGCAGGGGATCCCAGTCATCGCCCCCCACAGAATGAACACACAATAGTAGTTACTGTATTTGTTATTTATTGATGCAAACTTGATGGTTTTCACTCTTTGACTCTGCTGGTGGCTGTTTTCTCTTTTTACAACCATCCCTTCTATATAATCTTTATAAACTAAAAAGCATTTTTTATTAGGAATCACAAAAACTTGCTTTAAAACACCACGTTGTTTAATTTATAAGAGCTCTGAAAGCAGGAGGTGCTCAAAACAAGACAAGTAGACCACAAGACAACACAACTCCTATGACTGAAGTGGTGCCAGATATTGATAAATGTTGACCTATCAAGGTATCAAAAGCCTCGTTTCCACTGAGCGGTTCGGTACGGTACGGTCCGATATTTTGAGCGTTTCCATTGTTAAATGGACCCATTAAACAGTACCGAGCTGTTCCTTTTGGGGGTCCCCAACGGTTGTTGGTCCATTGAAAAAGAACGGAATGGTTGGGGCGGAGCTGCTGTAGCATCTTTATTCATTGGCAGAAAGTGATGACGACATAAGAGCCAACATTTCCGACAGTTGAAAGCATTCATGTTTTTGCAATTTCCTGTGTACTCTTTTGATAAAAAGACGAGCTGCTGGATGACCTGGATTGTCGTAGATTTTCCTATTGTCGCACTACGGTCTACACCACACGTACACCTTGAAAAACCTTGAAAACAAACCGCTCAGGAAGCGAGGTTTAACTACGAGGAAATGATCGCCAGTATTAACTGGACTGGACCGTACCATGCTTGACCGCTTCGTAGAAACACGTCTAAATTTTCAGTTCTGAGGTGTGACAGCTACATGAATCCACCTAAAGTGGCCACTGATGGAAGGTTTCAATTGGGAAAACAGGATGCTTAAAGGAAATTAGGTTATATTCTTATAGGATTATTAGTAAACACCGACTCCTTCATAACCATTTCCCCTTTCAACAGGCCAACATAAGAAAAAAAAACTCATTGTTACCTTCATACTGAATTGTTTGGGAAAAATCAGTAAGAGGTGGAACATACATATTTAAATGTATATGCAGCAAAACTATATTTTTGTAATCATGCACCAAGTAAAATAATTTCAGTTTTGTGAACTCTCCAAACAAATTTACAGAAACAAAAAAAGGTTTCAGACAGTTTCATTGTATCAGGGTTGCACAGACAGATTTAACACAGTAAAATGTAAAATAAAATGTTGCAAAAAATATACAGATAATGCAAACAGTGCAACATATTGTTTACTTTTGCACAAGTTTTATTCACTCCCATCACCTCTCAGTATTATTAACAAACATGAATTATAATTAGAAGTTTAACAGTAAATGTGACTTTATTTTTGCATATTTTTTTCTTTCATGCAATAGTTATCTAAAACAAGGATAAATATAGCATCCATCCATCTATTTTTTGAACCTGCTGAATCCCTTTTGGGGTCACAGAATTGCCGGGGTTATCCAAACCTCTGCTGGACGAAGGCGAGGTACACCTTGACCAGGGCTCCACTCTGTTCCAACAGCATTTAAGCATTAAATCAAAAGATTTTTTTGCTTTTCAAAAATATATTTTATTAAAAACATTATTAAAATTGAAACAAATTTAATTAAAGTCCTGTTAACTGCAATTCCAGGGTCAACTCTGGAGCCTGTAGGTTTTTTTTGCATCTTTTTTTTTTTATTGACCTCATGTTCCATTTAGAAAAAAAACCCCACCTATTTCTGAATGAAAAAAAGTCTAAATCCAGCGAAAACTAACAAAACTAACAGACAAAACATGTGAGTTTGTCATGGCTCACTCTAAAATCCCCCTTCGTTTCCGCATGAGAATGAGCACACCAGGGAAGTTGTTACGTGTAACAACGGAGCAGATCAGCCCAGTGCAGCTGACATGTGACTGTTCAGATTTCCTTTCTGCGCCTCCATATGAGAGCATACACAGACAGAAACAGAGCACTATTCCAGCCAGCAGCGTGATGCGCCCCGTGCTTTCATAAAATTACACAACGCTGGATCACAAACACCAAACTGTGAACAGGTTACAGCGAGGCATGTGCTTTACAGCATGGCTGTTGGTCATCAGACCAAATTACAGGTGCTGTGTTATGGTGCACCATCCACCTGTTATTTTACACAGCTCATATTTAAGCTAGCACTGATTTAATGGACAAAAAAGGGAGGGTAAGGGTTGTTTTTAGAGGGATTTTGTGCATTATCATAACTATAACATATTACATGACCAAAAAAATTATTCTTGCATAACATCCAAAGTTGGTTCACCTCTTCTCCACAAGATTACCAGATGCTATCTTCAATTCCATTGTTGCTAGGGAGCTAAGTGTAAAATAATGCATGTGTAAATATTATTATTATTAATATTATTAAATAATATCTATGCTGAAGCAAAACTGTTACTGAAAATGCCCAACCAGCTGCCACTTTGCATTGTGGTATTTAGGTGCAGCAAATTATATGCAATTAAGCTAAGGAAAAGGTAAATTAGAGGCCAGTCACTGGATGAAAATGTGGCAAAAATAAAAAGGTTTCTCTGCTTAGTCTGGAGTGAGTCTCGTGTTTTACTGAAACGATGAAGATTTTCTGTAGACATCTTGCAGAATGCTAATTTAAAACCAAGATTAATGTGACCCAGTATTGAATTAGGAATTTTCTGATTTCTTTTCTGAAAATGAATAACTTTTTGTTTAAATATTGTATTATATGTACAGCCAAGAGGCTGGTGATTTCTTTTCATTTATTTCTAATTTATCTAATTATGAAGTCAGTAATATCCGTGGGACTAATTGTCGTCGATGTCTAGACGTTTAGAGCTTATTTATGTCCTTAGCCTCAGTGGGCCTACACACTTGCTGGGTTGACAAGATTTGCTTCCACAATGGAAGAAGTCCCGGGACTGAGAGGATCTTGGGAGTTGGCCCAACTTTTCTCTAAGCTGATAAAAACTCGTTCTGCTTGGCCCCGCCGACATCCTCCCAGACCTGTTTAAGCTTTAGTTGCAGAAAAGATTGTGGTTCTCTTTGTCTCATGTGTCAACAGTGAGGTTCCTTTACTTCACAGCTGGGATGTCCACCTCTAGGTCGCCACTGCAGGTTCCAACTGCTCCAGTCTTTTATTTTGACAATGCAGTAATAAAGTGTAAGCTCTACCAGGCTAGAGATGAGATTTGCAGATTTTTTTTGTTTTTCTGCCGGTGGTCCCAGTAGACCATGTCCAGGCCTACAAGGTGTTTCTATGATCCTTGACTGGGATTAAATAGATCAGTCCATATCTTTGCTTGGGTTTCCAGACCACATGACTGTAATTTCATCAGAAAGTCTATAAAGTTGATCGAATAACTGTAACCAAATGTGTTTGTTTGGTGCCGTGCTCCTACAGTTATCTTTAAACGTCATGATAAACAGTCCAAAACAAAGAATTTCCAAGGTCCAGATGAGAGAGGCTACTGCTCCAAATCTACTTACTTTCTCATTTAGGTCATGCCCAATACTTCAAACTCAGGTCAATTCCATATGAAGTCTGATTTCCCTCTAATGGCCCACTCTGTGAGTCAAGATAATCCCAACAGGATCTAGGTAGTAGCTATCAAACTCTGCACAACAGACCTGAGTCCTCTACTGTTGGAGAGCTGATGTTCTAAGACTCATTTTGTTTATACTTAACATGTGATCCTTTGTTCTGTGTTTTCTGAAACAGCCTGTATATCCTACATACCATAATTTTGTACACACATTGTGATATGCAGAGTTTGTCATCTTTAGAAGCAATGCAGTCTGGTTTTAAATGTTTCATACAACCGGAGTTGTCTTTATTTAGACAGTAAAGGACTCTACCAGAAAAGGATCATAAACTTCACACATCCATTTTTGTTCTCATACACAAGCATATGTGTGTTTGATACTTTTGTCACTCTGGATCTAACATGCTGTCCAGGAGACAAACATACTCTTTGTCCCTGGGATAAAAAAAGAATTGTTTCTTGCTTATAAGTGCAACTGGGGAAAAAAAGCAGGGAAACATGACATCATCTGCTGTTGGCCCTATCTGTAATCTCTCCAAACAACAAACAGGAGATACAGTGGATATCTGGACCCACTGATTGTACAGTACGGGCAGTCAGAGACTGCATCACACATCTGAGTTCTCCTAACATAAACCTCCAGAGTTCGTCATCTTCTCTTATGAATCAGCCATTATGATACCACTAACGCATCACTCTAAGACAAGAGCCTATTCTCCATGTATCTGGCTGTTGGAGGGAAGGCCGTGCACAGCTGATGCAGACAGTACGTCTTGTGGAGGAAAGAAGATTGAGACGTGCGCCTGTATTGTGCTCATATCAGATGAGAATGGCACCGAATGATATGTTACACCAGGACAACTTACTTTGACTTTGTCTTTGTATTTTCATGCCAAAAAAGATGTTTTGTTTCTCAGTGAAAACAAAACATGCAATTAATCCACAGTCAGTACATAGTTTCAATGCAGATATGCGCTCAAAGTATGTCAAGCAGAGAAACGCTCTTTTGAGCTTGCAAAGACAGCATAATGCTCCTCCTGTCCCTGACACTCAAGCTGCCTTTTACTCACTGCATGGACCGTAGAGGTGGAGTGGGTGTGGGGGTTAATAATTCCTGCATTTTGCTGCACATCTATCACCAACTGTACAAAAACAGCCCGAAACTGGATCCTTTTTCATGCAGCTGTCGCGTGCAGCTGGTAACTGGAGAGTGTGTTCTAAAAGGAGGCTTTAACTTCGCACATGTGGCCCTACCTGTCCAGCATGGATTTGAGGATTTTATGTGGAACAGTTGTTGCCACACACATAAAACCCAGACGATGAAAGGTGAAAAAAGTGGGAGAGAAATTCTTTAAATTTGCCCCTTACTTGATCCTAAAACCCCTATCTTAGTTCACCATCCATCTTCTAAACTCGTTTAATTCCTGTTCGGGGTCACAGCCTACCCTGCTACTGGTGGGTGAAGGCGGGGTACACCCTGGACAGTTCGGCAGTCCATCATGTGGCTCAGTTCACCGTGTTATTTCATATTTTTGATGATGGGGTGCATGTGTCGGGGCATGTCAACAAAGGGAACAGTGAGTGAAATGTAGATGTGTCACCCCATGGGTATCAGTGTTTATGAAATTTTACCCGTGACTGCTGCTGCACAGTAAGTACCCCAGAGACTTTGCACAGAGGGCTGAGTGAGCTCATGGCTACAAGGGAGGAGGGCAGAGGACGAGACATGAGATGATGCCTGAGTAACAAACTGCCTTAGAGGACAGTTTTAGCCAATTCTTGATAGACTTTCTGTACTTGATATGTGCAAGTTGACTCACAAATAAAGTCCACTGGATTTAGTTGGCATGTGGTTTATGGCTCTTTCACTTCAGAAAGGTGCCAGCCTCTCTGTGGAGATGTTCTCGCAGGAATGATTCAGAGGTGTTTCTCCAAGGGCCTAGTCATAGCACAAAAGTTGGGCTTTGCTGTGCCGACAGCACCACATGAGACCGATTGCTCAGCATCCCTGATTCTACTCATAAACTCTTTACAAACACTCTCAGGCATGGCTAGACATATGCCGATACAGCAGGTAGATGTGTTTACTCCTATTTGCCACAAGACATGTCACGGCTTGTGTGAGTTATCAATGAATGACTGTATGTTTAGAGTCTACCGGTGGAGATGTTGACTTGTTTGATTCTTGTTATATTAGAAAAGGTTTTCTTTTAGTTTTTTCTGCTGTTTAGTTTAAGATGGTATTTTTGCACTTACATTTAGTCTCTATGAAGTAAAATAAATAAAAGGCAGTTTGCCCTTTCTGGGGGAAGGGCTTCTGCCCCAGGTGGAGGAATTTAAGTATCTTAGGATCTTGTTCTCAAGTGAAGGAAGATCTGAGCAAGAGATTGACGGGTGGATTGGTGTGGCACCCTCCATTATACAGTCGGTGCACCAGTCCGTTGTGGTGAAAAGAGAGCTGAGCCAGAAAGCAATGCTCTTAATTTACCCGGTCGATCTTTGTTCAAGTACTCATCAATTAGCTCTGGGTCATGACCGAAAGAACGAGGTCCCAAGACCTCCTGAACGAGGTCTTGATAAGCAGCCGAAATAATCTTCCTCTGTAGGGTTGGCCATAGGGTGTTTCTCTAGCATTAGGGTGAGAAACTCAGTCTCCCAGAGAGAACTGGGAATAGAGCCGCTGCTCTTCCACGTCAAGTGGAGCCAGTTGAGGTGCCTCGGGCATCTAGTCTGGATGCCTCCTGGACACCTCCCCGGGGAGGTGTTTCAAGCATGTCCCACTATGCAGAGGCTCCGGGGAAGATCCAGGACATGTCTCTTAGCTGGCCTGGAATCCCCCCAGAGGAGCTGGAGGAAGTGACCAGGGAGAGGGTAATCGGGGCATCTTTGCAGTAAAACAGATTGCAGTATTTTGCATCACAGCATTTTCTATTATGGCTTGTGTTCACATTACCTCTGCCATATTGTCAAGTTCAGGGCATAGTGCACCCCTGCAAGCCAGGTCAAGGGTCAACAACCAGGAAGAACACTAAAGCAATCAAAACTTTCAAAAAGTCACGTACTGGGTTAAAATTGACAAATCCCAACTGGTGTGTAGACCTTACGGCTTTCAGGGAAACAATTCTTCTTCGGGACATTTAGCTTGCCTTTTTTTTTTTTTTTTTTTTCCTTTTCTTGTCAGAAAAAGTACAGCATGGTTGACTAAATGCTGAGATGTGTTTACATATAAATGTGCATGTTTATGGTAACAAATTTACAGTACATAGAGGATAGGATATAAAAACTCTTCCGTTCACTCCAACTGCCTCACATATTTGTCAAGCATGTTTTTTGTTGACCACTTGTTCAGATCTTTATCCACCTTTTTTAAATTAAATTTAATCTGACCTGTCTGTTTCAGAAGTATGTGTTTTAAGTTTCACATTAATAATCTCAGCTTCCAATTGCTTGTAAATCTTACTCTGTCTTTCAACCCATTTGGAAAGATTTCACGTCTCGTTTAAGTTCTAAAATCTTTTGTTCAAGCTATGATTTCAAAAACTGAAGGTTCCTTGAGGATAATCCTGATTAATTCTTTTGAGCAGCTTTATGACTAAATGGCTTGGATAATCTTGTGAACTGAATATACTCTGAGTGGTAATTTGACACATGTGTTTGGTATTTTTGGTTTCACATTGCACTTTTGAGGAAGGAAATAAAGCATGGAAACACAATATAGCTGCAAAATGTGCTTGTGTTGGATTGAAATTATCAAAATAGGCAATGACTCCCATAACAAAAGAACATTTGTTGTAGTAACTAGTATATCTAGCGTAAATTATTCAGTTCTATCTTCTCTTTACCATTTCATTCTTTAACTTTTTTGTGTGTGTGTTCTGCAACAGGTTCCACAATTAAATGCAAATTTCTTATATTTTTTACTTTTTTTGCTTTTCTTACTTTTTTGAGCTTGTTCACTGGATATTCTCTTTGCATTCAGACTGTCAGATAACTGCAACAGAGTTCACTTGCAAAATGTGTTTCTCAGTGCTAAACTAAAGCAGATCCTGCCATTTACCGACCAAATTCTCCCCTTTTTTGTGGACAGGTTTTAACATTTTGTTCTTGTTTGACTGCTGATGTAGCTATTAGCTAATCACTCCCCCCTAAATAAGCGTTTTAACATTTAAGTGCACAAATTCTCAAAATTAGCTGGCTTGAGTGCACCTCTGCTGTTTAAGTGTCCATTACAGATGCAGTGCAGAAAATGAGGAATGCCTAAAAAACGATGTCCACACAAGGGATCAGCCTGACCTTCAGAGGGTCGGACAGCTGTAGTAAACACTACGGGAAAAGACTTGTACAAACGAGTTTTAAGTGTTTTGATTGATAAACAGGAACATTGTGTTTCTTTTGTTCTCCCTCTGGAACAGCGAGATGTGAGTTACTTGGAAAGCAACAGATACTGAGCACTACTCAGAAAGTAACCGTATCCTCTTCGGGGCATTGCTGGTCAGTCAGCCTGCTTCTGTTTACAGGAATGAGCTTGGCTCTGCTGCACACAGATTCTTTTGCAGAAACATTAACAGTTAATCCAATTCTTTGCTTTTTAAAGTGGGCATGTGCAAAAAACGGCAGTTGTCAGTGGAAACTGTGAAAAATGTATTTGTGGGTTGCTCAGTGCACCTGTGTGAACTTCCTGCTAAATGTGTCTTTTCCTGTTGGAGAGCATGATCTAAAGCTGGTTCAGCTGGACTCAGCTGTTTTTATTTCTTTTTACATTTTGGCAGCCATTTCAAACGAGCCTTGCCTGTGGCTTTCCAGCAGCTTTAGATGTGTCATACTTTTAAATTGACTTGCCCTTTTGGTCAATTGCCTGTTTGATGGTCCTGTTTGGTCAATGTTTAACTGGCAAAAAGAGGAAGTACTTTGTTACTCTTCAATTTCTCTCATTTTGCATTTATGTCATTATAAACAGGAAGAAGATAGAGCTCCACTAAAATGTGAATGTGCGTCTTGTCATAACATTAAATAAAGTTGATAGATTTTGGTGTAACAACCTTCACACTTTCCCACTTGATTTTTTACACTTTTAAATATGATTTTTTTAACACCTTTAAAAAAATGCAAATGTCACTAAATCTTTTGGTGGTCCATCTATTTTATTACTATGTTTGTCCCTTTTGGGGTCTAACTTGGCCACTTCTGGGTAAAGGCAGGATACACCTTGGACAAGTCGCCAGTGTGTCACAGGGCCACAATCACACACACCTAGGGACAATTTAAAGTCACCTATTAACCTATAAAGCATGTTTCTGAATGGTGAGAGGAAGCTGGAGTCCCTGGAGAAAGCCCGGGCATGGGGAGAACACAGGAAGGTTCCCCGTTAATGATTCTGTTTCAGGTCCCCCCGCTGGGACTTAAACTGAGGTATTTATGCTGTGGGGTAAGAGTGCTAACCACTGCGCCACCATGCAGCCCTAATTCTTTGGTTGACTAACAATTTTTAAAACAAAATTGTCTGTCTGCATTCAAACTGTCTCTAAACCACACCAGAGTTCACCTGCAAATGAACCAAAATTCCCTTTTTTTCCCAGTGATTTCTTGTTTAGTCCTTGTCCATCCCTTATGCTACATTCACACTGAATGTGATTTGTGTAGCAGAGGCAGCTAGTTTGAATGTTAAGTCAATGGTACAGACGGGAACTGAGGTCCTGCAGTGCAATTTGAGTGACGGGAGCGGCACGGCGAGCCAGAGTTCAAACACCTGAATTTTGGCAGGTCGGCGGGTCGCATCCGCCGATCAAGAACTCAGCTTTGGGCAGATGACGTTTTCAGAGATTGATCAATGCGAGCGTTTTGAACTTCCATCTAATTTCTTGGGACCGGCAGAGTTCATCCCGGCTACCGTTGGGTGTAGGCAGGATACATTCTGGACAGATCACCAGCCTTTTGCATCCACTGTGGTTCTCTGGCTGCAGCCAGCCTCCTGGGGACCTGCCGAGCTCCCTCGATATGCCGGCAGACAGACAGCCGCTGTAAGCTGCGGAGGCTGCCTGCAAGGGCTACCGGAATTTTGTGATATTTTTTTATTTTCATTGAGAAAATAAGAAAAATATCAAAAAGGCCCCCCAATTTTATTTTTATTTTTCCCCATGGGGGACAGTGAACTTTCAGACTTAGTGACAGAAACACAGCAGAAACGGCTGTCATACAGACACAGTCCCCAGAGTGAGGTAAAAAACCCCAGTACTGAAAAAACATTTGAATGATCTCATAAATCTAGACATGGAGACGTGATCACTGTTGTTTTTGTAGAACTCTTCATGATAAATAAACCTGATCTCTCAACATCTTGTGATCTTCCACATATAATAAGTGAGATGTACACATACACATGTGTACATCTCACTTATTATATGTGGAAGACATGTAGTCATCAGGCTAAAGACATTAGCTATTGCTCCTTCCACACACAGGAACACATTTTTTGCGTGGTGAAAGGGGCAGGCTGTCCAAAGTTTTGCACAAATCGCAATTTTATGAGGGCAGCACTGCAAAAAAAAAAAAAAAAAACATTAATTCACACCAAATAAATAAATAAATAAAATTCAAAAGTAACAACACACCAAAACAAATTTTCATGAATTCCACACCAAAAATGGCTGGCTAGCAGATTAAGTGACAGTAAACATCCTTGACTCTTCTAAACAAAATCCTCTAAAATACATAATTATGTTTCATCAGTGACTCTTGAAACTTTTTTTAAATCAAGTGCTGCTCTTTCTGAATGTTTCTCCTCCAGTTTTAATGTGAGCTGATTGATGTATTCATTTGTGATCAGTATTTTTCAGTTTTTTGTTGCTATAAAGAGAAATTCTTCCACACCCAAACACACCAAAGGAGAGAATTATTATTTTATTTTTTTTTTTTAATCAAAACTGCATAAAAGCATTTTGCAACTTTACCCTTTTTAGTGTTAATGAGCCGTGAAGCTGTGAGTTGTCCTTGTGCACTCACAGAGCTGGCTAGGAGAGAAGAACAGGATGTAGGTGAGTTCTGCACGGCAGAGAAAGAGGATGTCTGGCTCACATTAGACTGCGTTGGAGTTTGCTGCAGATGATCACATCAAAGCGGCTTTGCATTAGCCAGAGCAATAAAAATCCCACTTCAGTGAGTGGCCTGCTTTGAATGTGTTTATATTAGGATGTTAACTTTCCTAGTTTAAAGCCGGCGCAACTCTAAAAATAATATGAACTAATCTGTGCTAAAATGTTTTTTCCTCTCCAAGGAGGTGCTGAACGTGTGATGATGTTCCAGCATATGTACTGGAAGATTATTTTTCTTTGTGTGGCGGAGTGGTAATCTTTCTTCTCTTTAAATGGGATTAATCCAGCTCATCTATCATTTGATAAGGGATTATTCTCTGCCTCTTTGTTGCCTTTTTAATCACGGAATAGATTCCAGATCTCAAGTGCATCATCTAATCTATATCCTGAAGTGATTGAGAGACAAAAACATTGGTGTGGACCTACACGACATCAGATCATTGAAGTTATTTTAACTCACTCATCGTACCGACAAAGGCTAAAACTCCCTGACACATGATCAAAGCACTAGCTCATCTTGAGGATCTCCTTTTTTTCTTTTGGAGATCAAAGCCTTCAAACATCTTAAACTTTTCTGCTCAACAATTAAAATAGGGGAAAAAAAAGCTCCCAGCAGAATAAAGAAAACCTGCAAGCGAACACCCTCCCAGCTAATGATACATCGGCTGGACTTTCAGGCCGTAAATACATGCAGCTTCTCTTTCATTCTTTGATTGTTTTTCCTTTTCTTTGCTTTTTGCCGCCTGGCTGCATTATGTGAAGTAACATCGCAGTGAGTCAACTCAGACTTTCCAGATTCTCCTCTGATCTTTCTGAAACCTCACCCCACCTTGTGAAAACACACACAATCTGTCAAAAAAAAAAAAAAAAAAGAAAATTCCCACCAACGTTTAACATCTCACCTTCTCCTTTCTTCTAAATGTGCCGTGTCCTGCTCAAAAATAGGGTGATTTAGAGGGTAAGAATTGCCAAACTAACCCCCATTCTTGATTCTTATTTGAAGATTTGAAGCCTCATATTTCAGAGAAGTGTGAGCCTG
The DNA here is from genome assembly GCF_002922805.2 of Oryzias melastigma. NCBI lineage: Eukaryota > Metazoa > Chordata > Actinopteri > Beloniformes > Adrianichthyidae > Oryzias > Oryzias melastigma. Next base: position 9,488,557 of record NC_050520.1, read on the forward strand.
ATCTTTCACCTTTTCTCTTCTGGGTCTTAGTTTCCATCGGGGCGCTCAGGATCAGGAGTGAACTGTTACTTCGGTGTGAAAGTGTGCCAGTGTGGAGTCTGGAGTCGCACCTTGACCTGAACCCTACCTGAGAAATACTGAGTGTTTAGCAGAGCAAACATAATATGCTCTACCTAAGCATGCAGCATCTTGAGGGGAAGGTGTTGATACATTATTATGCCTGTCACATGGATATGTGCACTGTGGTGCACAGGTGCAGAGCCAAATCCCATTTAGCAAACTTTGTTTAAATAGACAGTTTATATCAGACAGAAATTTTAGAATAGAAAATAAAACAGAAAATTTAACAGTATTTTAGTGGATATTAGTCACATTTAGTTTCCTGTTTTTTCATTGCTAGATGAAAAAAAAAGTATTATTTTGGATATGCATGCAGTTTAAACATGAATTAAGTGTTACAGTAAAAACTTACAAAATAAAATATTGTGAAAAAAATAGTGGACCACTTAAGCTCTCATCAGTGCTAAGTGAAAGTGACTTTCCAAGGATATGAATCAAACGAGACGACAATGTGAAAGCGCTCTTGTGGTTTTGTAGCACCTGAAAGTCACCTTGCCAGAAGCACCCACTCTTGTAAAGCTCAAAGACCTATTCTGATGAAACTTGACTGTTGGTGTTCACACATGTTCTTATTGCATTTTTCTCCTGATGGAGGACATATAAATTAAGCTAAAACTGGATATTTCTTTAATCAAATTATTGTAAATCAGGAGCTTCTTGAAAAAACTTCTACTAATAAGTCTTCTTTTTCTCCATTAAAAATTCAGATATTTTAGTGAGCTCTCAAGCATAGTAGAAGTAAAGTTTTTTTAGAATATTGAATTGAAGCTTTTTCCTATACATCTAAAGTCTTGATGAGTAAGTAATTACATTATTTTTATTACTAAAGTTTGTCTCACACAATCGAATTTTTGTTTTTGCATTTGGGGATTTATCTTATTTGTTTCCAAAGTGTTAAATAGAAAGTTGTGTTCTCTCTTTTTTTTTGCATCATTTGAAAGTCATTAAAAAGAACAGAGAACTGATTCCTGAAAAGTCTTGTGTATGTGCACAGCTGGGTTTCTTCTTAGACTTTGCACTAAACAAACAGACACCTGTCTTTGTTATTGCCGGCTTTGGTAAAGAGATTTATAGCGTGACTCAACCAGCTGTAAACTTACCGGCTTCTCACTGCAGCTTTATGTTTATGCTTTGTGTGTTTGCGTGAGCTGCATCCCCCGTGATCACTGGCTTTTTTCTTGATGTCTGCAAACCCTAAAAAAGGATTGAACTGAAGAAAAAAAAATGCAAATAAGGCGATATTATGTTGTAAAAGAGTAGGATAACATTTTTTAAGGTTTGTGAGATTTTGCAACATTCATCTGTCTTTAATACTTATTAAAAACTATAGATTTCACTTTGAATGTGGAGAAATTTGGCTTAAACTGCAACAAAGATTTTGGTTTTACAACATAAACTGTTGCTGTTTCACAAATTGCACAATAATAGAACTTATCTTTATTTCCTTCTCTGCTGTAAAGCACTGACCTTCATTCCATTGACTTTTTACCACTCTGTCTCATGAGTATTTAGGACCAGGAGTCTTGAAATGTATCTTTTATGTCAAAGTTTGCACTTTTACAGTTCACAAGTCATTGATTTTATTAGGTGGTGAGAAAATGGGAACTTTTATGGAAACATAAAAGCTCACATTATACCAAAGATGAGGAAAAACTTCCTTTTGGTTCCTTCTGGGTTTCATAACCTTTGTTGCAGTCATTAGATTCTTGATAGTTGGGTCCCATTCCAGTATGTAATAAACCGACAGCTACCGATGACTAAGCAGGCACATTGTCCTTCCTGCTCTGTTAGCGTAAATTAAAACATCTGGTTAAATACGGGCACAAGGAACTGCCAACAGGAAGGACAAGTCTGCTGCGAACTAGGAGGTTTGACAGGTAGAAAGTCAGTCAGCATGATGGGCATGTTGTCATCGGCTGAGCTGGGAAAATAGTCAAGCTGGAAAATGACACTTCAGAAAGCCAAATGTGTTTCTGTTGACAGGAACTCAAATCTATGGGAACAAAAGCAGAAGTGTGTTTTTAGTTTGCCATGATGGTGTGTTTTCATGTAAACATGTACCTTTTCACCGTGTTTTTGTGACAGGACACCAGGCAAACAACGGCAGAAGCATCGGAGATGTTTTTTTTTTTTTTTTTTTCCCCAAATAAGCCATTATTTCATACTGCACATGTAGGGGGAATTACCAGCTGCTTCTATGAGTTCTGCACGAGGATGGAAACAAAGAGTAAACTGGCAAAGTTTTCTTCACTATCTTTAGATTTATCTGTTATTTTATCTGATTCACTTTAGCTTCACGGAAACTGCTATGTTTGGCATCACTAGATCCAAAAACAAAAGAGCACAGATTTCCAGAATGTTTTCTTTTTTGCCAGAAACTCAATCAAAGAAAAGCAATGTACGAAACAAAGAGTTGTGTTTCAAACAACTGTTATTTAAAAAGACTAGATTCTGAAGAACACTCATTGAAGCTCATTTTAATTTCTTGACTTATTTTTTCTTGATTTGCTTTAATGATTTATAATTCAACAAAAATATGAATATTTACTCTGAAATAACTTGACATACAGTTTTTACATACTAGTTATATACTATTTATCCTAACTATTATGCTAACTTAGTTATATGCTATTTGTGCTAACTTATGTGAATTGTTATGCTGACTTAGTTATATGCTATTTATGCTAACTGTTATGCTAACTGTAATGCTATTTCTCTTGATTGTTTATTTTAATGTTTTATGTAAAGCACTATTAATTGTTTCTGTACATGAAATCTGCTATACAAATAAACTTGCCTTGCCTATGCTAACTCAGTTATATGTTATTAATGCTAACTTATGCTAACTACTAATGCTAGCTTAGTTATATGTTATCTATGCTAACTATTATGCTAACTTAGTTATCTGCTATTTATGCGAATTATTATGCTGACTTAGTTATACGCTATTTATGCTAGCTTATACTAACTATTATGCCAGTTTTGTTATATGCTATTCATGCTAACTTTTGCTAACTATCATGTTAACTTAGTTAGCTATATTCTGTCAGATGTAAAATAAATAAATAAATAATTTGCTTGTCTTAAGAGTGACTTGCAGAGGATTTCCTCTTTTAAATTAGAAATTTTAAACCCAAATAAAACCAGATTCAAACATCACATTTAACTATGGAAAATATGAAGCTACATGGCAGATGTTTTCAACTTGCAGTCTTCTATGTGGAATGTAACTGAAAACAAATATTTAAAACAGTATTTACATTATGTAAATCTAATCCCCAAAAGACTACATCATATTTGATATCAGAGTTAGATTTATTGCTGTGAAATGAACAACTGCAGTACTGCACTTCAGTGTTTTTTCCATTAGCTTTAAGCTTTAAATGCTCAGCTGCTCCGGTATCTACTCAGGCAGTTGCTGTGGATCATATTAAGCTTACTTGTCAGTTTTTCTTTTAGAAAAAGTCATTCCTTGGTCATGAAGATTTGTGCAACTGTTTTAAAAATTGCAACTTTTGTTTACTTGCAGATAAATTAGATTTTGTTACAGTCACTGATATGTACACTGCAGCAAAAAATTATACTTGTTAATGAATCTAACAATACGATATTAAAATCTAAAAAAAAAGGAGTTCCATACAAGCATTCAACAGGGAAAAAATAGCTAAAAAAATTAACTGTTAGATAGTATTAGTTCAAATTGAACATTATATAGCCCAATAATGAGCATTTCTTGCTAGTTCTGAGCAAACCGTATGTATTTTTGTGTTTTTATGTACCTAATTGTATTTTATTTTGATTATAGTGGAAAAAAACTACTGTACTAAGTAGAAATTACTAACTTTAGAGCAAAATGAGAATACAATTTTTGGGCATCTTGCCCTATTTTAATAAATCCTCACACAATCTTAAACAATCACTTATTCTTAGAACATAAATCCACATTTAGACTGCGAGTCTATTTTTTTTTTTTTTTTTTTTTTTTAGCTTTAAAATCATATGTTTAAATTGATCTAACAATAAAGTGCAATTTGAGTTTATTTGAGCCTTAAATCAAGTCTTTTCTTTTGTCAAGTGTTTGGAGCAAAAAGAATTTGAGTCATTTTCATTTTTATAGATCCTAGCTCTTAATAAGACAAAAACAACATTTAGGAAAGGTGTAGAGCAAAGAGAAGTAAAACATTTATACCTGGTAAAATATCGAACAGTTTGCAGTCTACAGTAAAAACAAAGAGCGGACAAAAGACGTGATTTTATCAACCGTCACTCTAATATTTGGAGCATCCCTCCTCCTCATTAGGAATCCTCGTAGGTTGTCACCAGAGACAATGACATCCTGAGTGGAGCTGTCACTCTGGATCAGACTGACGTGCTGTCCTGGCAACAAGGGTCAGCAGGTTTGTGTCACATGTGGTGGACCTAACAAAAAAGTGGAGGCCGTAGATTCTTTCACCAAGAGTCTGCAAAAACATTCTTTCAAAACAGGTTTAAAAAACCACTAAAACCATCCTCTCTGAAGCTCAGCGTCACACTAGTAAAGCCCCAGGATGCTATTTGCGGTGTCATATACCATACTCCTGGCGAGACTTCACTTCATTTATCCTAATTTATCTCCATTATCGAGATTTTGCAAACATATGACTCAAAGCTCTCTGCTGCTTTTAACTGACTGATCTGTGTACTTTACGCTGTGTTTTTAAGGTGACGGCTGGATAGCAGCAGAAAGAGCAGATCTGCATGCGTCTACGATAGCCCTGTGTAAATATCATGTTGTGATGGAGCTCTCAGTGACTCCTCTGTGTCAACAAACCGCAGCTCTTTCCTAGGGATGCTTTTCAGGTTAAAAAACCTACACGGATGAAAACAGGCCTATAAATGGCTCTTTCTACCCTATTCCTAGTCAGTCCACTTATAAGACCTTTTAGATAAACTTTTTAGCGCACCCATTTGTATCAAAAGCTCCTTAGTTTGAAAGACACCAAAAAAAAAAAAAAGAAGTGGCCCCTCCATTCTTCATCACAGTCTTACATGTTTGAAAGGGCCTGGCTCAGATATCCAGGCAGGGGCAACAGCTGTCGCTAAGCCACCATCAGTGGCCCCCCTCTCTGCAGGGGCCCCAAAAGTCTCCATCTCTGCCTGCATCCTGACTTTCACTGTCAGTTTTTCCCTGATCAGCCTTAACTATTAATTAATTGCTGAGAAATCTTCTTGTTTTAACTTTGGAGAAAATGTAATTGCTTTTGTTTTATGCAGAGATGCAAAGAAATTGACCCAGGAAGCAGGACAAAGGAGAGGAGCAATCCTTTTATTGAGTGTAAGGCTTCAGACTGGGCCACTCCACCCTGTCTATAATCTGAACTGTTCCACCCTGAGGCAGGGGCAGCTGCTACTGCTGGAGCCAAGGAGCCAGCTGTCCCCTCGCACACACATACATGCCCCTCCACTCATTCACCAGGAACAATGGAGTGGGGATAGGGGCGAGTGTGGCTCATGGTTTTGGAGCGTGCCACGGCGGTGAGGAGGGGGGACCTTCTTAGTCTATAAAGCGTTTTTATGTCGGCTTTGTGTCTCGGCAACAGTTGGCAGCACGTGTGTGGATGTCACGCCTCTTCTCTTTATCCTCCATGAAGAAGAAAGGTTTAGGGTGACCAGGGGCAAACTCACTGACCCAAAGATACAGGGATACATTTGCGCTGACAGTGGAAGGATGTCAGAGGAGGTCCACTAACTTGAGAAAAACATGAGTTTGCTCTTGTTCATGCTGCAATTTCATCATCTTGCAACATCTTTTTCAAACCTACTTCTGTTGTTATCGTCTTTCCAACTCCATTTGTCCAGAAACACACACAAATGTTGTGTTAACTTTTTATTTTTTTGCTGTCAAACCTCTGATTTTAGGATTATCAAGCAACAGAATTAAGATGTTGCATATTTTATTGCATTAAAAGTAAGTTTTGCTCAGCTTTAAAAACAACTCATCCATAGAGTCAATTGTAGCCCCTGATTGGTTCATCTCTATCTCCAACTGCTTCATCCTCTAGCTCCTGCTGCCATTGGTTATCCCCCCCGATTGGCTCACCGTCTGATCACGTTCAGCCTGATTGGTGAAGCCCCAGCGCAGCCATCGCTCTGATTTGCTCCTGTTGGTGCATTCATGGACGTCTTCTGTCCGGCACAGTTGTTTAGCAGACAATGCTAAAACAAGCCCGTGTTTATATGGGCCGATTTACTGGAGTGGCTGAATGAGGAGTGTTAGACATCCACTTTAAAGGGCCCCATGGCTGATGAGACATGCACACTCGGTTGCTCTTGTGCACACACCTGACGGCTGCCTCACACCTGCTGCACCGTCTATGGCTGACTAAGATCCAGATCAAAAGAAACAAGCCCCCGGGGACGTGTGCGTGCGTGCACTGGTGTGTGTTTGCATGCGGCTGTTTGAAGAGAGATTCACTGCTTCTGAACCTGCTCCAACAAAGGGGACGATTTGAATGGGAGGCGACTCATGTCTGGATTTGCTAGAGGAGAAAGCTGGAAGGAGAAGGAGACAAAAGCTCTGCAGTGCTAAATGTATACTGCACATTTCTACTAACACAGTTGAGAGAAAGTTGATTGAGGCGTACACACTACAACTGAAACCCTTTGTTGTTTGATTTTTATCATAGGAATGGAGTTACCCTTTTATTTTAACCAGTGGAAAAAGGCAGCCACTTGTGCGCAAATGCGCAGTTGAACAGGCGAAGGGGGACGCTCAGATGCCTGGTGCTTGTAATTCGCCCACAACGGCAACAAAGTCAGCCTTTGTCATTTTCCAAGTTAGACGTCACTGAGACGGTTTGCTCTATGACTGTACATTAAGTGTGCATGAATCCCCCCCCTCCCCAAATGTGGTGTTTAATACATCAGTGACCCACACCCACAACATGCTGCACACATGAAACGATCATTCCGAAAAGACAGACAGCAGATGCAGAACTTCCTTATTCCCCCTCTTTGCACACTTACGGTGACACACATTCATGCAAACTTACGAAACTGCAGTCCTATTCAGAAACAGTCAAGAGTGAAAGTTTGAATGTGGTTGAGCTCGTGTCTGTGAGCACACATGTATGTCTGTTTGCAACACAGACAGAAGGGTGATGTGCTGTCCAATAGTTGCTGGGTAGAGTTGAGACGTCTGCTGGCTGGGGTTGTGGTTTTTCTAGCCCTCTTCTTTGTTTCACAATCTGTCTGACTTTTTGCTGGAAGAGCAGAAAAGTTTAAAGACCCACACTGATGAAAAATGTGTTTTAGGTGATTTTAGCATGTTCTTGTGCCATTCTTGTGATGATGGAGGACATAGAAAAATGTGTAAAAATTTACGTCACAAACACACTCCCTGCTCCGCTCCATTCTGATGCAACCAGTTGTAGACGACTAGATCCATATATCTTTATTTTCCTCGTCTGAGCTGGAATCTTGTTTAAAACTATACGGCTGGAAAGCTCTAATGCTGTTCGCCATTTTTGTTGCACCAGTAATGCTATAGATTGAAGGCGTGAGGGGCTGTAAGCTAGTGGGAGAGATTCATCAGTCGTGAAGGGAAGGAGGGTGAGGTTACTCTGTCTGCACCAACAGTCCCGCCCACATTTCAGAGGCAATTCAATTCGATTTTGAGTTTACATGGTTTACACATTTGTTTAGAACTACATTAATAATCGTTATGTTGGACGGTTTTCATATTAATTAGATACAGTTCATATACTGTAAAATGTATTAATGAAATTATAATTTGATTGTTAAAACCATACAGTGTTACATCGATTCTTAAATGGAGAAGCTCCAACAATTGTTCTGCTTCTCCTGGAAGACGTTTCAGTTTGGCCACTAGGTGGCGATCGCACTATAGGGCTACACCTTATTCCAGAAAAAGAAGAAAGTATGAAAAAACTGTGCCACATGTTTTGACCACAAATGGTTAATTTTGAGTTTATAAAGATGTTCATTTAGTGAGCAAAGTATGTTTAGGTCGACCAAACGTTAGCCTTAGCCGCCCAATGGGAAATCCCATTATATGTTAGCATCAAGCTAGCGGACTTTAGCATTATGCGTTAGATCGATCTCAACTTTTATGGATCAATTATTGATCTATTAAGCTTAGATTGATTTTGTCAGCCCAGCCCTATCAAAAATGACATTTTGTTTCTTAAAATTAGCTAAAAATTGCATACTTGTGATTAAAAAAAAACAAAAAAAAAAAACACTGGGAATACTTTTTAAATATATCAAAAGATGATTGGGTTGCATTTTTATTGGTTTTGGGGCAAAAACGTTAAATCACCCCCCTCTTTAATTGTTTTCTTGGCCTGTTTTATGACTTTCTTTGATAAACGCAGAGGCGCATCTGAACCCGAGTTAAACCCCTCCTGTCAGCCACCATTCTGAAGAGGCCTCAAGCAAACCCTGGAGCTCCGGGGGGGGGGGCTTCTTTTCAATTCATTTCACCTCTAAGTAAAGAGATCAATCAAGGATTACTTTGCCTCTATACGGCTTTGGATAAACTGATCTTTTTCTTCATCCCTGTTTCCCAGTGATTAGTCAAACGTGACTGCATTTACACACTTTACCGGCAAATAATAATAATAAAAAAAAACAGCCCAGACTCAGTGGATTACTGATTAGATTACGTCTCCTCTTCCCTCGGGGGCACGGCGAGCTGAGGAGCCGCTGGATTTAAGACGGAGGCACAAGAGGATAGAGAGAAATGACAAAGAGGCTCTGTTTTAAACAAATGAACAGCAAAACACACACTTCCACGCAGACGCGCACAGTAACACACTTGTGAACAGCTATTGTTTACTTGCTGCAGCTGCATCCTGTGTAGCAGGTAACACATGGCTCCTACTTTAGATCAGCTTTCACTAACCGGCGCACACAAACACAGACTCTTTGTTGTATTTTCAGCTTTGTGAATGTTTGCAGACATACACAATTACAAATGCACTGTACACTTTACATCATAAGTTTTTTTAAGCCAGTCGTCTGCTTCTGCTCATGCTGCTGAGTTTACAATATTTAACAACTTGGCAGATAGCAGAGCTTTCCTGTGTGTCCAAAGTGATAAAGCGAGTCTTGACTGGAACACAGAAAGATCCTGACAGTAAATGGACTTTAAAACAGGTGCCATATCCAGTTATCACAACAAGACCAGCTGTAGAAGACACACACTCTTGCACAATTAACCAAATAAGGATGGCACACCGGGGATTCCACTTTTTTGTGTGGCAGCTGCCTCACTTTAGTTTAATAGAAGAGACTCATAAAAGTCTTTCTGAATTGACAGAACATAAAAAGAGTCATAAACTTTAATTTTATAGATTTAAATGAACTTTTATTTTGACATCATCATTGCCAGGCTGTTTTTTTCTTCCTTCTTTCTTTGTGTAAGCTGATTCATAAAAAATAAAAACAACAATAACAAAAATCTACTCCTGTCAACACACTGCCAGAAAGGACAAAAGTGTTTGATTAATTCACACACACAAACGCACATGTCCTAATCCCTGCTTCCCGATTGGCTGCCGGAGGAGTCCTGTTTCCAAAGCAACATTGGAATTCCGCATGTGCGGCGCCACCCCTTTCAGGAAGGAGCTGCATGTAAACAAACCCGGCGTGTGCTGCTTTGTGTGGCGTGGTAAACAGAGCGAGACCCTACGACAGGGCTGACCTTTAGGATTGCATGTCGATGAGCTGACTTCAGGGTCAATCTGTTACATTTTTTTAAATATTTAAAACAAAGTAAAAAAAAAAACGTGCAGCAGCATCAACAACCAGTCCAAACACCGTGATGTCACAGCATGTTCAACCTTTGGTGCTGCTGTGTTTGCTTTTCTGGAAGTCTAAAGGTGAGCACAGCTTCACCCCCATGCATAACAACTCAGTCACATAACAAAAAGCCTCCGTTTACAACTGTGAGTGGAAACAGAAGGGGGGGAATAATAAGGTTACCTAAGAACAGACCGGCAGATAAACAAACTCACAACAGTGATACAAAATACCCACACTCTGATACACCTATCTGACTGAACCACAACTCCCAGCAGCCAATCAGATTTCTGTTACCAACAGCAACACCTTATGTTTACGCCCGTCCCGAGCTAATCCCGCCCTCCGATTGGCTGCTCCTCCGGTCCCGGAGCACTGCCCCTTCCCCCCCTTCCTGTTTTCCCCCTCCATCCCCACAGATTAAGTGACACCGGCAAAAACAAAAAGCTTATTTTTGTTTTTCGGCTGTCAAAGTGCACCCACAAAAACACTTTTTTTTGTTTTGTTTTTTTTTTAATAAATGCAAAGATATGTTCCTTAAATGCCCAGAAAAAGGCAGAGGAGGAGGAGGAGGAGGAGGAGGAGGGAATGCATGGAGCTCTGTTGCCATGCACCCTCATGTTACTGGGTTAAGTATGGCATGTTGCTATGAAAAAAACATTGGGTAAGGAAGAGGGGTCGTTGCATCACTCTCCTGAAGAGCCCTTGAAAAACATCCTTTCATAGCGCTGCAAAATTATCATTGCACTTTCAAGTTTTCCTCTGGGGGGAATTTTGAATTTAAATGCAGAAAAAAGAAGCCCTGTCTGCAGACTGGTAGAGGATTCTTGGTTGTTTTTCTAAAGGAAAACCCCTCCCGCGCTCTGTTTTGATCAGCCACGCTACTTTTTTACTGTTCCTCTGTGCCGCCGGAGGGAAAGCGTATGAACATTTAGTTTGTTTTGAATTGTCGGAGGCTGTTGTTGGAGCTCCATTAGATAAGATATGCTGCCAAGAACATGGTCAGTCAGTCCAGATCTGATGATGTTATGCAACACCTCGGTGGTTCAAGGAGCACACTTTCTTTCAACTCCTGAAAAAGAAAAAAACATGTCAGCTCCACATGCGTGGAAAAATCAAAACATGTTGTGGTCACTCTCAGGTTGGAGATCCGGGACACTCTTTCGAAGAAAGTCAACTTGTTTGTGCAAGAGTGGGAGAGTGATGACGAGCCGCTGCTGCTGCTGCATCATCGTTCCCCTAATAACCCTGAACTGTAAACGACGAGTGACGACACAGAACGAGTCAACAAGGTTTTGTTAGCTCTACTCCTGCCTCTTCTTTTTTTATCTACTTCTTTGAATTTTTTACATTAAACGTTGGTACAAAAGCAGAAATACAGTCCTACCGTCTGCACAGTCGCCCTGTCTGCACCTTTTTCTGCTTCAGAGCAGTTACATCCTTCATAAACTTTTCTTCTCTAGTAGTCTGATTCTGCACAAACAAATTCCTCAGACTTGTGGGTAAAGAATACGACACTTCAAACCCTTCATTGTTGCAGTTAAAATGGTTTTAAGCATTGTCACGAGCGTGCCATTTGGAATCCAGACGAGTTGTGGCATTTTTCTATATCTGTCTGCATGCCTGTGCATAGCAGAAATGTGTGATCAGATCAGCAGAAAACCTGCAACTCTTCTGCATCTGTAGAGTTTCTGACCTGCTGCTGTCTCAGAGCGGGGATTCCTGGCATGGCTCGGTGGTGCATGTGCTGCTGGAAGGATAAGTTCAGCTATGTGAGTAATGCGACAGCCTGAGCGAGGTTACAGGCTGCTCCCCATATTTAGCAAACCACTTAGCTTCGTTCCACTTCACCCAGTCGAGCAGTCGGAGTAAACCCAAAAACATGAAAGGAATTTAGAGGCAACGGGGGATAGGAGAAAAGGTGTGCGTGGAAAAGAAGGGGCATTCCTGCATTCACTGAATGCCTTTTGGCTTAACAAGCAGTGAAAATGAAAAGGCTTTCATTTGAGGCATTTTGGCACGTATGGTTTGGTTTTTTGTTTTCATTTTCAATCCTCATTCCTCCTCTGATAATCTTGATCAAAGACCGAGAGCAAGATCAGACTGAGTCTTGTCAGTTCTGGAAAACATTTAACTTGAAAACTATAGTCAAATCAGATTTAATTGACTTTTAAATACTTTCTGTTCAAAAAAGAAAGACAGCAAAGCTCAGTCCAATTATAAATGTAGATTTGTCATTTCTCCAGTTTTTTTTAAGTTTTTTTAAAAGAATAAATGTCCAAAATGTCATTCAAATATACAATGAAGCCCCACACATAAGGATCCTATGGTAATGTTAATATTTCAATCCATTCTGCTGCTTCACAGTAAACACCCTGATGCAATCCCATGGCAATTTCTGGCATGTCAGTTTGAATATAAACACCCAAATGACTACATCCTGCACAAACAGAGGAGGGATTGACTTCTAATTTTAACTCGTAGCAGCCCAGCTAACTTTAGCACAAATAGTTGTCTTTTTGGTGTTGTCACTGCCAAAGACTTTCAACAACAGTTATGTTTGTGTGGTGACCTCATCCGCTGTGACCTGTGAAGAAGAAGGAGAAGAAGAAGAAGGGCATGTGCGTGCCTCCGACCTGCTCCACCAGCTGACACAAACACCTGGTTTGCTGCTCTCTGTGATTATAGGCTCTGCAGAGAGAAAATCCAAGATGGTTGCTTTTGAACTGAGAGGTCTGGATCATGTGAGATCACCTGAGCGGTTGGGTCATCCCGAGAACACAGGTGTGCTGCTCATCTCAGCAAAACTGAAACCATAAAAGTCAAAGCTAAGGAGGTGAAGTCGTGCTGACAGATGGGGAAGGGGGTTTCACACACCGAGAGCTTTGCACACATTGTTTATATGAAATCCACGTCGAGAAATTCCCTCAAAGGTTTCTCTGAGAAATTCGGAAGAAAAAACTTTGTGCTGACTCACCATGCAGTGAGTGAGCTCACTCTGTTAAAGCAGATAGGGTGCAGCTCATCTCGTCAGTGTGACACAGCCTGTACTTAGACGAAAGACACCCAACACCGGCCGTCGGGCCACGGATCTCTCTGCACAGCCAGCCAAAAGCGGCCGGGCCGTGAGCTCATATTAAAAGTACTGATCAGTACTGAGTAGAGCGAGGGGATGCTGCCTGCCATCTCATCGTGTAATGTCATCCGGCTCTGCTGGTTACTGTAAGTGAGACGGAGGAGCGAGAATGGGAAGGAGAGCCCACACTTACCCGTGAAAGAAAGATCTCTGGGAAGGGCAGAGTATCTCTCTCTACCAAGCATTACAGTTGTCTGGGAATATCTGAGCTTCCCAATATAGCAGAAATGATAAAACAACAACATTGTAACGGTAGATTCTTCACTTTTTCTTATGCATTTTAACCCGCCACGCTTCTTTAACTCTTTAATACTTAGGCGTCGCCAGTGACGCATAAACACAAAATCTTTAACATATTGAAAGTTTTCAACCACTAACACGATCAAAGTAATTCTAGTAGATTCTGAAGGAGAAAAGCGGCGTCATGCCCGCTCTGAGACAGCAGCAGGTCAGTATTGGGATGCTATAACCCTCGGTTTAAAATCCAATCATATGTCACCATTGACCCAAATTGTAGGGAAAAGTGTATTGTTGCATCCCTACAGCATACCAGTATGTTTACGTTGAATGTTTCAAACATATATTGTGCTAAATTTTCATCCATCCATTTTCTTAACCTGTTTTATCTCTTTCAGGGTCATGGAGCTGCCAGAGCCTAACTTGGCTACTAATGGGTAAAGGCGGGTAGGTTCCTCACCTGTCATAGGGCCATGCTAAATTTAAAAAGTATTTATTATTTATTTTTTTATTACATTACAATGGGCTTAGTATAAACCAAAGAAAAGGTTTATCTTCCTTGTTAATTTGATTATCACCAAACTATAAAAACATATTTTTTAATTTTTTTTATTTTTTTGGTCTTAATTCAATTCAATTTTATTTATATAGCCAAATATCACAAAGCAATTGTCTCGTTGGGCTTCTTACCAGTAATTGTACAAAAGCAGAAAGTCAGTCATAAAATATAAACAACAGCTAACTGCTAAACTAAGCTAAACAGGCTAAACTAAACTGGTTATCCCTGCCCTTAGACCCTCCTTTCCGGTAAGGAAAAACTCCTAAAAAACCTGATTCCAGGGAGAAAAAAGAAGAAACCTCAGGGATACCCTGACAGCTACATATTTGAATAGTGTTCAACCAGAAAGAACTGGGGTACGGGTGAGGGTGAGGTCCACAACCACGGCGAGCCAGAGCTGAGGTCCACGGCCAAGAACAGGAGCACAGACGAGCCACCTGGAATCTCTCCCACTCCGAGATGCGAGATGATAAGTCAGAGGTGTGGTCCACGGTCAAGATCAGGAGCATAGATGATCCATCTGGAATCGGAAACCTCTCCCACTCAAAGAACAACACATGAATTGAACTGCACCAAACAAAAGCATAGATATATGTTATGTAATACCCAAATCGAACCAAACAAAACCATGACAAAACGCTGTTTTCATCAGAGTGGAAATATAAATATATGGCATTGTTATTTCCTCAAATTTGTATGCCGAGTGAGCCACCAGAAAACTAAAAAAAAAAATCACTGCAGGACTTTCAGACCAGGAAACCAAGACAGCTATTTACCACAAATAGCCAAAACACAAAGGTATAAACTCTTAGTTAGTGGTGTAATCCCAGCTGTTTTGAAGAAGCCAAGTCACATGTCCATGACCATTTACTCTTTTGTTGTTTACAGACTTCAGATAACCTGGTCTACATGCAGGAAAAAGTCCTTGTTGAGATTTTGGCTTCTGAAGCCTCTCTCTGCAAGCTTAACACATGTTTACAACATTTGTAGAGACAAATTCTTGCATGTTTGCCAGTTACTACTCCATAACATGTTCCCACTTGATGGTGTTTTCGGGACAATGAGAAAGCACCTCAAGTGACTGCTTTATAGAGAAGAAAAACAAAATCAGTGAGTCGGTTTGGATTTGGTCTAAATCAAAGGGATGTAGCTTGAGGTGGATATCGTTTTGGCTTGACGGTTCATCACTTTCAGAAGGATAAATGTACATTTATGTTGCAGATAAAGCTTTTCTGTACTGGAATCACCCTGAATAAATGAGATATTACACACTGCAGAACCACATCATCTGCAAATAACTTTATTTTTTTCATAACTGCAAAGGTCTTCCGGCCATGGAGTCACAGCTGGAGTCTCCTTTCACGCTTGCATCCCTTTCCATTATCGCGGCTGCAGCTGACCATGTTGGATTCAGCTTACATGAAATCAGCTGTTCACAGATCATGTTCCTAAATAACTATGAAGACTCTCACTCTGACATGCTGCACTCAATAGTGTGGTGGCTAGTTGGTTGGAAAGTGGTTCAAA
The DNA here is from genome assembly GCF_002922805.2 of Oryzias melastigma. Lineage (NCBI taxonomy): Eukaryota > Metazoa > Chordata > Actinopteri > Beloniformes > Adrianichthyidae > Oryzias > Oryzias melastigma. The sequence goes on from NC_050520.1 coordinate 9,503,940, forward strand.
TCCCCACTTTTGACAGTCAATATGTCCTTAGGCGAGACACTTGACCCCTCAGTGCCTGTCTTAGTGTCTGCCAAATGTGTAAAAGTTTTATTGTTTCTGTAAAGGGCTGCATGGTTAGGGCTCAAAGCGAGGAGGCCGTGGTTCAAGTCCCAGCAAGGACTTTTCTGTGTAGAGTTTGCATGTTCTCCCTATGCATGTGTCTCCACCCATGATCTAAAAGCATGTTCCATAGGTTAATTGGTGGGTGTAAATAACCCCTAGGTGTACATGTGAGTGTGTGACCCACCATTAACAAACAGGTGAAATGTTGAAAGTGTACCTTGCCTTTGCCCAGTAGTGACTGGGTTTTCTCTAGCAACTCCAAAGGGGATTCAATGGGTTCTGGTGAAAAAATAATTTACTTTTTTTTTTTTTTTTGCAAAACATGTTCAAACACGATGCACGGTGGTTTATGTTCTCCTGTCTAGAGAGCATTATTGACTGACACTGGTTTTTCACAGGGAATTCTGGGATATTTCTAGGGTATTTTTTGAGTCCTAGATTTAGGACACTACTACAAAATTTGGAGAAAAACACCGGAGAAAATTTTTTCTCTGAGAGACATCCACTCCTTGGTGCATTTGGTACTAAAATGAGAACATAAAAACTACAAAACATTCTGTTTTTAAATATATTTCTTCATTTTCAATCAAAATTTCCAGATTTCATGGTATTTCTTTCTCTTATGAGGTGAATAAACCTAAACATCCAATGCATCTGCTTCTGGTCCAAGCCTTCTGTCAAATTTTAGAACCCTCAAGCCTCGTTTCCACTGAGCGGTCTGGACCGGACCAGACCGGTACGGTATTTTGAGTGTTTCCATTATAAAATGGACCCACTAGACTGGACCAATTCATGCCATTTTTGGCCCCCTGATGGTTTTAGGTCCATCAAAAATTGGAAGGGCTTAGGGCAGAGCTACTGTTGTCACACAATGAAATCCACTGATTGGCGGAAGGTATTATGACAACAGCAAGCGCTTTTCCAAACTCAAGATCCAAGCCGAAAGTTTAGTCCTCTTTTTGGCTGTATTCTTCTTTGCCTCCCTCTATCTTCTTACAAAGAATATTCAGTTCTTAGCTTTCAGTACTCCCGCCTTATTTACTCGGGGTTAGAGACGCCAAATCCACAAATATAGAAAACTGCGTCAGTTGCACCGTTATGACGCACGGCTACATCATCAGTCTACACCCCACATGCACCAAGATGGCCCAATACTCAACAGAAAAACCTTCTTGAATTCCCCAGACCATTCCAAAATGGACCGGTCAGGTCTGGACCTCTCAGTGGAAATGAGGCATTTGTGGCCCACAAGTCACAAAGTTGACCACTCCTGATCTAGAGTTATTGGTTAACCTACTAAGCATCTTTTAGGACTCTGAAAGGAAGAACCCACACATGCACAGAGAGAACATGCTAACTCTACACGGAAAGGTCCTAGTTTGGCCTTCTCACTGTGAGGCTAGAGCGCTAACCACTATACCACTATACCACTATGCAGTCCGATTCTGTGAAAATTGTTTTTTTATTTCATAATAACCACCAAAAAAAAGTATCTTACTTTGTGGTCCCTAAAACTGAGAAATCTTTCAGATAAGAATGAAAAGGAAAAGCATCACGACAGCACCAGCTACCTGCTTCTTCTGTGCCAAAGTTGAAACCCCTAATGTTTCTAAATCACGGCTCACATCTGTCTGGTCTCACTCTCGTTCAGTCTATCGGAGCTCAAAATCTCTGGCTCAGACTTTGTGCAGACAGTCAGCTGCCTCAGCAGTCTGGACTCTTGCTCCAGGCTTTGGAACCGCAGCCGGCGCAGGGGAGAAGACAGTCGTTCACTCCGTGCAAACAACAATTCAAGCATCCAGAATCTTTTTCTGTTTTCATCTGCACACTTCACCAAAGGCAGCTAAAAACTGCCACATTGTTCTTTGTCCTTGTACTGCAAACGCTGCTGCAACACATAGACTTGAGATAGCAGATAATGTTGAGATGCAGGAAGAAGAAGAGAAAACCCTGACCCCCCCCCTCTACAAAGACTACCCGTACACGATATATGTACGTTTTTACATGAACTGGGTCAATGTTCAGTTAACAATGGTCACTACAGTAAGTTCCTGGAAATATCTGCAACACTTACCCAACTCCATGCCTCTTTGCGGCGTTATAAACCATTTCCCTGCACTCTGTGCAAAAAGAGCTTTTATCTGGGGCAGTAAATATTGCCTTTTTCCAAAAAAAAAAAAAATGAGGTCAAGATTAGAAGCCGTTGCTACGACATTGTTCGCTGCAGAAAACAAATGAGGCTGTCTGAAATGACCTCTTTGCACACGTGTCCCTGCAGATTCCGGCTGCTTTCGGAAACATTTTGAAATCTCTGATAATGTGGACGTTATATATATATATATATATATATATATATATATTAATAGGCAGTAAAAAAATGAGATTCTGTTTTTATTTCACTGATCAGAACTTTAGAATAAGGTTTGACTGCACATGTCAGCATGAATTTCTCCAGAGAGGATGTGCAGAAATGCCCATGGAAGTTCCCTATGTTTCTTGCCTGTAAGTTTCTCCTTCGTGTGATTCGATCTAAGCGAAGCTTCCTCTGTTCTTAGAACGCTGCTCGATTGCCTGACTTCACAACAGTGGAGAAAAACCTTTGGTTTTTCGTGTGTAGTAGAGGCGGTGCACGGTGGTGTGCAGGTGTGCACACACAGGTGTGAGCTCATGTTTGCGGGCGCGTGCGCGTCCAGGCCCGGGCCAGCAGTTGGCTGGAGATCGCTGGGGCTTTGTCAAGAAGAGAAAGACTACTTCCTCTAAAGTTTGTCTGTTTCTTTGATGTGGGTCACAGTTACTGTCAGCTTCAGCCAACTGCTGCTCTTTTTTTTTACCTACACAGATGACCCTAATTTTTGCTTCAGCTCAGTTGCAGCTTTGTCCATTCTTGCATACATGGTTTTAGATTTAAACTATGCATTTTTGCATCATCTTATTAGCACTTGATATTCCAAAGATTTCTGTTTTAGCTGCAATTTATCAGTCAGATGGCAGCTGGGAGAGTGCTAACAAAAGAAATCTGTCTCCTCCACCTTGATTCTAGTGTTAGCACTGTTCCAAACTGCTTGTATGCATTAGAAGTTGCTGTTTTTTGCTCCACTTTTTAAGTTAGACTTTAATCTGAACTTCCACCCACACTTGACTTCTTCTTACTCAAGTTTTCATGTAATTCTGAAGCACTTCCTGTTACGTCTACACTGAATACCCACAGTCTGCAGCAGCTCCCCTCAACTCAGGATAAGATCAGACTAAATGGTGAGAAATACCAAGAAATGAACATTCTGAGAAAAGAGAGTTTGATTCCAAATGTTTATTCACAAAACATTTTAAAATTATTACAATTCAAAACAATGATTGAACTTGTTTTGCTTGCATCATTGACAAAAATAGTCCGTAGAAAAAGTCACAAATACAGCTCAGACCAGGATTTGAAAGAAATCATGTTCTTGTGCCAAGAACCTCCTGACAGCTGCAAGTCCATGTTCAGACATCATCTTCAGAACCATCATCCGACTTTCTCCTCTGTGTTGAGTGACCAGTCCAGCCGCCACACTTTCATAAGTCCACAGCATCTTTGCAGCGCTCAGCTCCCCGTTTGCCTCTCTCATCACTTCTCTTTGCACCATGCATCACAGTCCAGATCCACCAGGCTCTGTGTCCACTTGGTCCTGTCAACACGTGACCCCCCATCGCCTCAATCCACTGGGTAATCCAGAACCAGCATGCTGACCCAGAATGCTCTGGAAGCTCTTGCAGGGAGAGGAAGATGCAGACAGCCTCCTAATCCAGAAACAGAAAGGCTCGACTCCCCCCAGCCGAAGCTTGGCTCTTTGACTCTTTTATCATTAACATCATCATGTGAAGCATCTTCAGAGGAATGCGGCTTCAGCGTTCTGGTAGTGTGATCGTGGGCACCCAGTCGTAGGCATTTCGGCTTTCCTCGCAGAACAGACTCAGTTTGTCCAGAGAGGGGTCTTTCCACGGGTTTGCACTGGGGCTCTGTGGACAGAAAGTAAGATCATGGTCAGAGTCGTGCATGCGTGAGGTAGAGCGGCAGCATGTGTGGAGGATCAAGACAAAAGAGTGATGCATGCATGATTCACCGGCTGCAGGGAGGAGGGGGGAAACGTACCGTGACGAGAATGCAGTGCGCGTCCTTGGGCTCGCCGGTCTCGTCTGCGCCCACGAGGTCGGCCAGGCGCTCGATGTCGTTGACACGCACGACGTTGATGTCGTTGTCGAAGCAGAACGCCTGGATCAGGGTGAAGTGGATCTGAAGGGCGATGTCGCACTCGTACTCCTCATCGGTGGCGAGCACGCAGAACGCCACGCTGTCTGGATCACTGTGCGTAAAGCAAAGGAGGAGATCGGTCAGTTTCACTCCAAAACACCAAAAGGAGGAATAACTGATGAGTTTAAAGGATAGGAATACTCACACATTCATGACTTTTGCAGATTCATAAACTCCAACTGTCAGGTAGTCCTGCTTCTTTGCAGCGAGCAGCAGCTCCTCCAGGGCTGCGCCTGCGCTCTGAACCCTGCACGAGGAAAAGCGCGTTTCATTAACACACTGAAATGTTTCAAATCACAGAAATTAAACCATTATGCTTTTAAAGTAAAATACATACCTATCAGCGTTTGCCATTGTGTTCTCTTGTCCGCAGATTTCCTCCAGAGTCATAGTTATAATCCAAAAGCGCGGCGGAGCAGTGAAGTGTGCGCGTGCGTCTCGGTTGGTGAGGTTGATCAGTCAGGAGTTGTAAATTCTGAGGTCTGAGCGGGCGGCGCGTGCTTTTATAAACGGCTCGCCGTCGTTTCTCGGCAAGGGGCGGGCTCTTCCGCTCCTGCCTCCTACCATTGGCTTAACGCGTGCCGGGTAAGAGGTGGGGGGGAAAGCAAAAGTCCCCGGACAGTTTGAGCTCGAGCTGTTGCCAACCCCACGTGGGGGTGAGATCTCGTCGTTTCAAGAAATCCCCCCTCCTAACATCATTCCCCCTCCTTTTTTTACTTGTCAACATCCAACATCATCACATTGTGGGCAAAAACAAAAAGTCCTTAATGGTGAACTTTAACTCTCAGTGCACAAACTGAATCATTGTGACAGTGTATCTGATGGTAGCAGATATTTTTTTCATAACTGTCTAATTCAGATTATTCAACAAATGATGGAAACATCCTGATCTCCTCCGATAACCTTTGGGACATTCAGGAGGTGGACTTTCCCAAACTTTCCCTCCCTGTCCCTAATAGGCTCCCAATCCTCACTCAACCTGTTGTTGTGTTTACAGTCTGCACTTTCAGAGCTATCCCGGGACAGAAAGCTTGTCCTGACCCGAATAGGCTGAGCTTTTTTTCTCCTTTCTTCTTCCTGGAGGAGTGACCAAGCAGCTCGTGACCGGGCACGCGCCGCTTTTTGTTCCCCACATTGTGGGGCTTTAATTGGCGCGTGTCGCCTTTAACCAAAAAAAAAAAAAAAAAGTCTACTTCCAGTCAGCGGGTCTTCCACCTGCCCCTGTCCGGTGCTTCCGCTACGCACGTGCACACACGCGCGCGCCTTTTTCCCCTCTTTTCATATGAGAGCCTCCTGATTGCCATTAATTGCCTGGAGGCAAATACGCACGTGCCACCTAAAGCAGCCAGTTTATCCCTTTTATTGATGCTATAACGTTACTGGTTCTGTCTTAACTGACAGTCATGTATTATTGATTGTCTCATTAATTCTGAGTATGCATATCTAAATACTTCTCACAATGCATTACAAAATATATATTTCTATTTAACTGCAGAGAACCCACAATTACAAGAACAACCCACACACAGTAAAAGTTGTTTTCTTTGAGCATTTTTTTTTCTTTAAATGAGTCAATTGAAAAGCCACGTTGACATTTTAATAAAAGCAAATGTATGTGTGGCTCTTAAAAAGAGGTGCGTGCACCCCCTGGTGGTATTTAAACGCACTGCAGGGCTTCACTTTATTTATTAAATAAATACATTCAATAAATACTTACAACAATTCTAATTAGAAATAGTTTATGGACAAAAGAAGCATAAAAATAGTTTTTTTTTTAATGTTTGTTGATTTACAATAAAGTACTAAAAATGTATATAATTAATACCAATAATATATATATAAATATTGTTAGAGCAATATAAACAATTCTTATTTAAAAAAAAATCTCACAGATACAAGCACTGTTGTTATTCTTCACCCAAAAAATAAGAAGAAAAACATTTTTTGAATATATTTTGATATATTTTTGTTTCATTGCAACTTTCTTGAATATTCTTTTAAAGTCAATATTTAATTCTATTGTTTTAATGCAACTAAAGCTTTTTCATTTTCCACAAAAGTGCATATTTTACACACTGATTCAGACGACTGGAGGACTTTTGCGCCGATGCGCAGAACATTTAGACAAAGAGCGCCCTCTTGTGGCCGCTGCGCGTGAACTTTCCCCTCAATGTGCGCCGCCTGTCCCGACATGTTTGTTAGAGCGCATGACTCACGATTCCAACCTCAAGCTTGTGATTCACCCACCGCCTTGTATAAGCTGTAATCCCCCCTACAGCTGCCGTTACTGTTAAGGTCAGACAAACAGGTCTGTGGCAGCCCAGTTGTTGGGGGAGCACAGACGCAAAAGACCCATGAATGTACAGTAACACAAGTCATACAAAACAAAATAGTTGTTTGTGAATTATATATTGGGGTTGTTTATCAAGTTGTTAATCGAATCCACTGATATAAAATTGTTTCAAAGTTAAATAAATCAATTTTTATCGATACTGGAAAATACCATTTGGAGCATGGTAGGTTTATTTTACTATAATGTAAAACACAAAAGCAGATTATGAGTGGAAACACTTTGAATTTTGCAAAGATGTGACCATCCAGTGTGGCAGAATGTTCTAATAAAGTTACGTTTTTATGTAGAAAAGCAACAATGGGTTGAGCTGAGTCACACTGGTTGAAGTTTTGGTTAAATATAACCTGGATTGATTTTAGGCCAGTAAATTGAATCGTTCAAAATGAACCAATAAAGATTATAAATCGTATAGTAAACCACGAATTATATGAATTCAATTGTTGTAAAGAGAATTAATGATGAATTGTGCTGAAGCAAGCTTGTATATATAATGTTGATTTAGGGAAAACCCAAATGACTAAATTAGAAACAGACTTCTTGTTAGTTACTTCTCTAAATCTGTAAATAGTGGGAGTTATTATAATTTCAAAAGTTTATAAAGTGCAATTGAAAAATAAAATCTTACAAGATTAAAAAGTGTGAAAAACATTTTACTGTCCCCTTGTAAGATGAGAATTTTTGCACTTTCTGTTGTATTGGACTTTTGAATAATTTTCTATGTCCGCACTATTACAAATAAAATTTAGAAATAAAATCAGGTGTTTTTTTTCAGAGAAAATTAAAGTAGCAAACATCATCCTAATCTTTAAAAATGGGGATTAACATCTTTCCAGTGTCTTAAAAGATATTTAAAGAATCGACAACATTATGTGCCAAAGTGCCAAAAAGTACCTCCTGGAGTCACTCAAGGGTCTGTCCCAGGTCCCCTACTTTATTTTGTTCATTATATCTGCTAAATATTTACAATAATTGAGTTTCTGTTGTTTGCAGACGATACAACAATTATCTACTCAAGAACAAATTTATCTGAACTAATGGTAAAAGATAAAATAGCTAAGGAGATTTTTTTTTTCTGAAAATAAGTTGTTTCTGCATTAGGATAAAACAAAGTTCATGATTTTTAGAAATCGCCAAACCAATTAAAATGTATCATTAAATATTGATCAAGTTTGCAAAGTGAGAGAAATAAAATATATTGAAAATTAAAATGGAAATCTCTCAATTATTAAAAAAAGATTAGTAAAAATATTGGAGCTCTTTTAAGGATTCATTTAACAGCCAATCTTTATACATGCTGTATTGTTATTTTATTTTACCATATTTTAGTTACTGCCTAAACATTTGGGGAAAATCATATTCTGTCCATGGTTTCACTTACAGAAAAAAACTATTAGAATAATCAACAAAAAGGCAGCAGAGAACACACAAAACATCTATTTGCTGAATCCCGACTGCTGAAGTTTTCAGATTTAGTTGATTAAAAAACTTTATTTATGCTAAAACCCCAAATTGAAAATCTTTTTTGTGTGGTTAATAATGTCACCCTTATGCTAATGTAAAAGCAACAGATTATATAAGAATTTTCTTCATTCTAATTATTACATAAAATGAAAAAATTGGCATGAACAATAAAACATTCATTTAATTTAGTTTAGAAAAAAAAATACGACATCAACATCAAGTTCTCTTATTCATAAAAAATGTTTATTACCGTAGATGTCGAGACATGTCTTATACACAAAAAGACAATGTGTACAGAAATATTCAATATATTTACACTTCATAATTAGATTAGGTCAAATGTCAGTGCATCTGCTGGACATGATTAACATTTAAAATCTCTTATAACCCTTACAAATTAATTTGACTGGAATCAGTTCCATTGATAACCAACAATAACAACAACAAAAAAACTTCACTTACAAAAAAGATCAATATCTTTTTGAATAAACACTTTACTGCAAATATATCAAGTCCCTTATTTTTAACACCTGGCTGTTCAGCATTTAGACATTTATAGAGAAGTGGACTGGGGTAAGCTAACAATAAGATCAAGTGATTCGTGCGCTTCTTTAGACTTTACTGTACAGCGTATGAACAAAGCACTACAAAATTAAAAAGCATGGATACCCTTGTTACAAGGGAAATACTAATACTTTACAAGTCTTCTAAAATGGCCAAATGTCCTGCAATGGCTTTAACAATACATGAAGAGGGTAAAACAAATCCCTCTTGAAGCTTCATGAGAGTCAAGCAGCATAAATTGCACTACATTGCGTGTTTAATTAGCAGTAAGAACAACTGGACTATTTATTTTTATGCTAATATGGCTGTACCAATTCAGATTTTTAGGAGTATCTAGGAGGCTTTGGTCCACATTTTAAAGAATTTCTTGATTAAGCAATAATATTATGTTAATGTTCCCATGTTGACAATTTTTTAATCATTCTGCACCCCCCTGTACAAGGCAAGAGCTGTCGGAGGTCCCGTGTAGCTCCCAGCTACAGCAGCATAGCCATATTCTGGTGGTTTCAGTAGTTAACCCTGCTAAAATATATAAATATCTCCAGTTCCTCTTTTCCACTATAGCAATGACAAAAGAAGAAAGTGCAAATGAAGTAACTTCGGTATCAGAGGGGCTCTGAAGCTATGGAAAACGGATAGATCCTATATCTGGTTGGACATTTTCCCTTCCTCTTATTTTGGTTTCCTCTGGTAGCACTAAGAGTATGGCTCCCCCTGCTGGTTCTATGTAGACAAACGGTTGGACTACATCTCATCAGAGCGGTGCTGCTGCAGAATGACAGGGGGGTGGCTCCGGTCGATCCACGGTTCTTTGGATCCGGGGACTTCGTATGGCACGCCAGCATCGATGGATCCTTCCTGCAAGGCGCCGATGCCGGCAGGCGGCATCTCTGCTCCTTGGCCCGGAGCGGGGAAGTCTGACGACGAGTTGCTGTTGACGCCAGTCTCCGAGTCGGGCTGCTCCACCTTCTGGAAGTCGGGAGTGTAATTCTTCTGGCTAGGACTGGCGTTCTCCACGGTTTGGGGCACAAAGACGATCTCCTTGTCCTCGAGGTAAGGTGTGGGACCCGGGCTGTCCGGTGGAAGGGAGCGCAAGTTCCGAGAAATGACTGAAAACAAAATAGTCTTTAGTATTGAGTTCCACATTTAAATAAAACCACTTATTGTGATATAACTTACTAGAAGAAGGTGTGTAGAGTTCTTTCTGTTCAGAGTTTCCACCAAACGGATTGACTGACGGAAAGATGATGAGGCAGAAGGAGAGCAAGAACACCTGGAGAACAAAAAAACGAGAAACTGAGGAAATGGCAGAACTACAAACGTCTTTACACTCTAGATAAGAGGAAGAAAACACAATATATTCATTCTGTCACACAACTTACCATAACACAAGTGCTGGTTGTGCTGGCTTTCAGTGTTGACATCTTTACAATAGTCTGGAGTTTCTTCAGTTGCTCTATCAAAGACCTACAAGTAGCAATAATTGTTAACATTTCAAAAATTAGCATGTTTTGTCACACATCAGCTATTTTAATAGTCAAAACTACTTACATGTTCTGTTTCTGAAGCATCTGGACCTTCTTCTGTAGTTCCAGGTTGTGTGCCGTGCAGATGGCCACCCTGTCATCCAATCATTTCAGAGCTTAATATGCATCCTTTTTATTTTTTATTTCTTTTGCATTAAAGTGGACTGTTCCTCTCACCTATTTTCCAGTCCGTCTACATACACCTTCTTTTTCTTTCGGCTTTCCTGAGCAGACTGCTTGTTGCGAATCTTCCTCCTGACCCGCTTGAGAGTCCTCTCTTCTGCCTGTTGCAGCCAGCAAAAAATGTTGACATTTTAAAATAGGCATGGTAGTAAAAGTCAATAAATAGAAATACAATATATACAAGTTTTCATTCCTCAAGATGGAAATAACAAAATAGCTGCTACATAAAGAGGAACCCAGACATAAAAAATAAAATATATACATTTCTCCAAAAATATCATTTTGTCTGATTAGATTTGTTTATTAATTGTATGTATGTATATAAATATATATGCAGCCATATGTATGTGTTTATACAAAGTTAAGAAGATATTTATGTATGGATATGGTTTTGCAATTTTAATTTCTGTCTTCTCTCTCAGTCTTTGTTTTTACTTTTCTTTGTAAGAATATCTCTTTGATCTGCCTGGACAATACAAGATTCATTAATATATTTCGGACTGAATTCAAACAAATATTAATGGATTCCGGTTTATGTTGATTAACTTTGAAAAATATGTATTTTGCCTTTTTTTTCTTTCGTCCATTCCACATAAAAATATAGTAATACATTTTAAAAAGTTAAGATAAACTGGAGTATTTGCTAAAACTATAACTCTGATTCTGTTGCGGTTCTGTATCAAATATGATAATATTCCAAAACTATTGTCATTTCAATCAAATACAAATTCAATTCAACTGATTTGATGTAAAATCAGTGCAAACTAGATTTGTTTTTGGATTCTTCTAACAAAATAACAACAAAAAAAGGAAGAATTTTGCATAAAATTGCAGTAACTCTGTAAAATGCAGCTCATTCAGCTTTCGCAGGAGTAAACACAGCTTTAACCTGATCCATACCTTTGTCAGAGGCATGTGTGAGGGAATGGTGAGTCCTTCTTTTGCCAAAAGCCGTTTCTCCTCCTCAGTGAGAACAATCTCTTTAAACTGGAACTGCAAGTACAAGAAAAAAAAAACATTTTTACTAGGATAAAAATCAATGCAAGTCATATATTAGAAACTATCTTTTTGATTTAGTAACAGCTGCACTAAAGACGGACCTCGTCCGCTGCGTTGGCCTCGGTGGAGTCCTCCATTGAATCCTCTATAGCCAAAGTACAGGGCAGCTCACTGATGATGTTCTCCTCCATTGTGTCACTCACCAAATTGTCTGTCATTTAAAAAAAAAGAAACAAGATTTGAATAAATGTATATTTTTGTATGTTGGGGTTTGTTCATTTTATAAAATCAATACCTAGATCAATGAAGACATCTGTGTCTGGCTTCTCCGCCCTCACGCTCTGCAACACGTCCATGTCCATGTCTATGTCTCCACTCTGAAGCAGAGAGTAGCTGTGATCTGCTCGGACCGTTAGGGCCTCCAGGTTCTCCGTCTGCTGCTCCTCACAGACCAGCGTGGACTCAAAGTGCAGCGGGCTGGGCTGAGAGTAGGTGGGACTGGGCACGATGTCGCTGTCACTGCCGTGTGGACTTAAACACCCAGTGAGATTGTTATTCCCAGCACCTGTGCTGCTGTCATCAGAAATGCCACTATCACTCCCCAGAGGAGACTGGGAGGGGCAGAAGGCGTTGGTTTTTTCTTCTTTGTCCAACAAGCTGGACAGAAAGTCTTCGGTATCCATTCCTGACAGCATCTAAAACAAAAGCAACCAATAACAATCTGGAAAATATTACACCAAACATGTTAGCCTTCATTCTTTTTGACTACACTACATATTCATCGCTAAAAATATTCAGAAGATATGCAAATAAATGCATCTTAAAAAATAAATATAACTCTTAAAACAATGGCTTACATCTGGTTCTGACAGCCAGGACTCAAATAGCCCATTATCATCATAAAAGAAGTCTTCAGTGGGCCCATTCTCTCCATTCTGGAACAGCAGACCTAACAGATCTGCTTCATCCATGTCTGGGAGCTCTTCGGGGACTGACATCTGTTAAAAAAACAATGACACAAATTATTGGTTAATAAATAATTTAATCCTACATATTTTTAAGTAAAAAATAAAGCCAAGACATAACTTGCTTCCTCATTTTCCAGTTCTGTAAATTGAAAGCTTGCAGATTTTGTAGATTTAAGATAATGTACTGCTTCCTATCAGACGTTAAGTGTTTATAGATGTCACTTTGTACCAGAAGGTAACACCACAGCTACTCAATGTAATTCTTCATTTATAGTTTGCCCAACATTCCCATTTATTATCCAAAAAAATATTTCAAAGTACAAAGATTATGATTACTTATACTTGTTTTTTGGAGATCAATGTAACTCATTTTTCCTCTAAAATCCTAATTGACGGCCATGCTACACGGCAAATGCTCTCTAAACATTTGTTTTGACACAGCCAGTGTTTGGATTACTGTCTTGGCAAATAAAGAGCACTAATTTCCTGGAATGCACAAAAGCAAAAGTGCCCTCTTTTGTTTGAGTGTGTTTACATCCGGGTATTTCATCATCACTACAGTCCCGTGATGATCTCATCCTGTTTTGAGCCCCTCCCCCCTTCCCCTGTCAGTGGGTTTGATGCAATTTTAAATATCAAAACAAATAAATAGTATTTTGATTTTAAAGTGATGTCTAGTAGTTTTTATTCAATCTTGCCTTATCAGTAAATGCAAATTAAGAGGATGCAGATATTTTTTACTATTGTAAAAATGAACAACAATAGCATAACCTAACACTAGAATTCTAAGTGTAAATTTGTTTATCAACATAAAAAAAAGCAATTGTAAGCTAGTGGACTCAAGAACTTCAGAAACAAGAGCATTTTTATGTTTGTTTGAGTGCATAAAAAACCGATATCAAGGAGAGTGTTCTTAATCCTCATAATCACAAGATATACGGAGGGCGTGGCCCCTCGTGTTACAAAAACTACTACACTTAAACCTAAAACAATGTTAATTCCGAAAAAGCTATTTGTCTTACCGTTTTTTAAGCGGACAACCTCGATTCGACTAACAGCTTCCGGACGTATACAAGGTTCAACAGCCAGTTTTCTCTTTTGCTAGCGTCTTCGGTCAAAGCATTTCCTCCCGAAACCACCTTCCAACAAGGCAGAAAATGCGTCATCGCGCAAAGGCGGAAGTGAGCTCGAAGACGTGGTCGTTTCAGATGGTGTCTGGGAAATGTAGTTAGGTTGGAAACTATGCCAAATACGGGAGGAAAAAAACAACACAAATATATAAATACCTGCGTTTTACGCATTTTTAATGTGAAAAACTCTAGTTTATGTTAATTTAAATTTCATTATTAAATAAAAAGTCACAAACATAGTCTGCTACGTTTTTTTTTCTTCATTTATTTCAGTCAGTACATTAGCATGTAAATGTCAATGATTATTCAAAAACATGAAATGTTGGGATAAGAAAAAAAATACCCTGTCTCATAAATTAAGAAATCTGTTTGCTGGTAGTTTACTACAAATAGTTTCACTAATTAGGCTTGCAATGCCAATAACATAGTGAGAACAAAGCAAACCAAAGTCATTGTTAGAAACATCTTTAAGACATTTTCCATGACATAAAAGTTTGAAGTCTAACCTTGTAGTCCCACAAAGATTCATGAACATAATGTATACAAAACTAAGGCATATTGGAAAATTGCAAGTAAATAATAAAAACTCACATTCTGCACATAAACTGCAAGTTAATTTTGTCCTACACTTTATGCTGAAATTATAAATTAAGAATTTCTACTTGGACTATTTCTTGTTATAACAGCAAACCTGGGGACAAATAACTGTCAGTCAGAATTAAATTAAGCTTCGTGTATGCTATCACCTTGTTTATCTAAATACAGTACATTTAGGATTAAAAAAATATCAGTAGCATATACTAGCATCAGAAATACTAAGTTTTAGGCGGTGAATGTGGTTTAAGACTCACTAAGTCAATTTATAACTGACAATAGAAGCACTTTTTTACTTTTTTAAAATAGCTGTGCTATTTTGTCAAGTCAATGAACTGCAGGAATAACGTGCTACATAGTTGTCACAGAATTATACAGAGTTTTGATGTGTGCCGTAAACTTCTGTACACCTTCAGTCTTTCTTTTTTACTGGCTGGAGTTGGTGCTACTTTCTGTGTGACAGCAGGCACGCTGTCAGCCGCGCGTCTCCTGTGAAAGCGGTGCAGCAGGATCCTGTAAACCCCTGTGATGGAACTTCTGCAGTCTTTTCCCTGGTTGTTCAGAATGTGCTCTGACGTGATTCCCAAAGCGTCTAGCGCTGCCTTTATCTCCAGCTCCTCCTCCCGCAATTCGGATGGATCAGTCTCTGCTAGATGGGTTGGATCTAGGTTGAATTGATCTAAAGGACGCGGAAAGTCCACAGGGAGCAGCCACTCGCAGCTCATCATCTGTTCCACAGTACAGCGGTCAGATGGAATGGGCTGGAGGATTCCCCTGATCAACCTCTGGCATCCCTCTGATACCCAAGTGGGCATAATGTAAGCCCCATCCATGATGCACCTCTTTAGTTTGGCCACGGTTTCTGCCCTGAATGGCATGGTGCCCGTCACCATGAAGAACAGCAATACCCCAAGGGCCCAGATGTCGACAAAGGCCCCAATATAATGCTCATCCCGAAAGAGTTCTGGAGCAGCATAAGGCGGAGAGCCACAGAATGTATTGAGGGTCTCATCACGGCGGCTCAGAGTGCTAAATCCAAAATCCCCGACCTTGACACAAGAGCTGCTGGTGTAGAAGATATTTTCTGCCTTCAAGTCTCGATGGATTATGTTGTTTTCATGCTGTTGGAAATAAAACAAAACAAAAAAAATGCAACAATGTTATCCTCTCAAAACACCCATGAACCATGTGATACAGCCACTTCATGAAAAGCACAGAAAAAAGAGCTTAAAGTTCCAGAAAAAACTGTGAAGACAAATATCTTCATTACAAGAACTACTATCAGGAAGACGTTTAGCAAAACTCATAAAAATACATGTGAATGCAGACACAATTTTTGTAAAAACCTAAGTCTGATCATCAAATTTGATTATTCTGATTTTTATTTTTTACTACTAAAATAACTCCTGGTGGAGGTGAAGAGAACTTCACTAAGTACTAATCATTAGTTCCACTCCAATCATCTTTTTATCTATTGTGAAAGCCTTCCCAGGGGGTTTAAAATGATGAATTTGTCATTTTTAGCCCCCCCCAAAAAACTGTTGGATTCTAGGGCATAGTTTCTGCAGAGCGGCAGTAGTTCATTAGACATTTCCCTCAAAATTAAGGAAGAAACTGTTGGTGCAGAGCAAGCTTGACCACCTTAATCTAAGTTTTCTGCTAGTTTAAAGCTTCTTACTCCCCAAACATAACATTAGCGGTGCAGCAAAAATGGTGAGCAGCATTGGAGCTATCCAGATGTACAGTTTAGAGCCAGATCCCAGCTCAGACTAGGAAAACGAAGATGAAATTGGATCTAGTCGTCTACAAATGGATCCATCGGAATGGAGAGGAGCAGGGATATTGTGGCCTGCCGATTGTATTTTTGTGCGTAACAAATATAATCTTTTTCAAATGTCCTTTTTTCATCTTCTGATTCACAACAACTTTAATAAAGAAATATCCACAAAAAATATTTTAAGCTGAATTTTCTCAATATGTGTCCTCCATTATCAGAAAAATGCCACAAGAACATGCTAAAAACATAAAAATCACAATTTTCATTTGAGTGAGTCTTTAAAGACGGTGCTGACCTTGTTGAACTCCTGGATATGGCAGACGCAAAATACACAAAGGTGTAAAACTAGAGGACATAAAAAGGGAAATCTGGAAGACTACGCCTTTTATCAAAGTAAAATAACCCTCAATCCCACTGTTTTAATCATTTTCAAACCTTTAGCATATTATTAAAACAATAACCAACATCATTTTGCTTGATAGACAATAAATGCAATCGAAATTCTTCATTTATTTCCTTAATTGAGCTAAAATAAAAACCCAAGAAATAATCAGAAGACCAGTTGGTGTGAAACTCTCGTTTCTGTTGCCATTACTGACCTATTGAAATGAGAAATAATCTATAGATGTTTTCTTTGTTTGAATCAGTGTTACCTTGCAGGTACTGACCATGTGTTTAACAGCAGAGATGATCTGAGCAAAGACAATCTTGCAGTCAGAGTCAGAAAGTTTTCCTTCTGTAGTAATTTTGGTGTAGAGTTCTCCTCCACCTGCATACTCCATCACTAAGTGTAACCGGGACAGAGTCTCCACCACCTACAGGATGACAAGAAAAAGACAAAATATATTTAAAAAAAAACATATATTTTCTATAAAATATAGTAATTGGTGGAACATTGTTTAATATGACCTAAAGCTAAAAAAATGTGGATGCAAACCTCGTAGAGGCGAATGATGTTGGGGTGGTGTAGTTTCTCCATGCTGGAGATCTCTCTGGACAGAAGCCTCTGAGTCTTTTGATCCAGTTTGGTTTTGTCTAATATCTTAATGGCCACTTTGTCTAGTGATAAAAAAAAAAAAGAATTATAGTTTAACCCCTTAATGTCTATTGTCACAAATATGCAACAAACCACTTCGGCTCTAAAATGACTTAAATGTGGCTTCTACTTAAAAGCAAAACCATAAGTAAAATTCTATTTTCATGGCTGTGAATACATTTAGCTGTTAAAGAGTTAAATTACTAATAAACGGCATTATATTTCTTTAGGAAATTGCATTATCTTAAATTCTGATAAGTGATGAGCACTGGGCTGCATTTAGAAACATTTTTGTGTTTTACAACCAAGTAAATTTCTACTTTTAGGATTTTTTTTCTCCAATAAACCACAAATAGCTCCATACTGTGCAACTACCTAGTGTCCTGGGCTTTAAAAGCAATTTGGACACCATGCTCACTACTTTTTATATTTTTTTAATGTCAATTATGATGTCACCGATTTCACAAGAGAAAACCTAATTTAAAAAAAAAATGTTTTCTGCCAAAACTTTTCAAACACAATGCATTATGGTCCATATTCCCAAATCTAGTGAGCATTAATCCACACTGGTTTTTCACAGGGAATTCTGGGAAATTTCTAGGGCACTGCATTTTAGAATTGTAGATTGAACCAGCTCTGCAAGATGGCAAACTTAATATACAGTTAAAGATTAATGAATGAATTTAGACATAACCGTTGACTTAGGTTTTTAAAGATCAAATTCAATTAGTTCCCTAAATAAATACAAAAAAATCTTACATCCGCAGTTTCACTAAGATGTAAACACTTAGGATGCATTAAATTTTAACAGCTAAGATCTTGGCTGAATGCCGTTAAATGATTCACAGAGATAAAAAACCTGCTCAGGTAACTCAATCTAGAAAAGTTCTTAAGAAGCAAAATGGTGTTGAGATATCTAATTGTGCCCCTCCATGCATTATTAAAGCTGGTATTAGGCTCCATTTCAGCTGTCAATGGGAGCATTCATAAAGCCCCCATTATTTTTTACTAAATGTTATCTTTTACATGTGGTCACTAGAACTCAGATGTGAGATACAGGCCACAGATTTACATGTAAATTACAGCACAGCCGCACAAACACAAAGAGCCACACGCTCATTTTTGCTTCTCTTTGTAGCCTTTTGATGAGGCAAGCGGCAATTTTAGCCGTCGCTAAGGAAACTGGAGATCTCTAATCAATCCATCTGCTCTGAGGCAGCAAACAGTGAGGTTATTTGCGGCTGAATCAGCCCTCTGCCCAAGAGCACATGGGCTTGTTAGAGAATATTATGGCCTCAGCTCTAGACTGAACATGCTGATCAATCAGCTCATCGATTTGTTGAAATAAAAAGCTAAAAATGTGTATTTGAACTTAGAATAACATTACAAATGCATTTTCTATTTGCAACATAAGTGCTGCTGATAGTTTGGAAAGTTTTACCTTTAGTGAGAGCATGAATTCCTAGTTTGACGTGGGAGAAATTTCCACAGCCGATCTCTCCTCGAATCTTGTAGAAGGCAATTCTCCTCCCGACAGCCAGCTCCCGCACCACCCTGCAGCAGAGGGTCCCACATGAAGGATCCACCACCAGTTGAATCATCTGCACGGTTCATTTCTTCCACCACTACCTGTCATCCTGACACATGTCCAGGTTCAGCCTCTCCAGTGGAGTGAGACGCCGCACAGTGGCTCCCTCATCATCGGTGTTGATGTCGGAGCTGTCCTGGCGGCTCCAGCGGCTGTAGCGTTGGCTGCTAGTACTCAGCACCGTGCCTCCGACAGAACCTCCGAGAGGATCTCGACTGGACTCTCCAGAATCACCGGCGGAAACCGAGCTGTCCCGAGCGGCGTCTGCTCCTCCTGCCCCAGCCTCAGCCCCCTCCGGGGTGCTTTCAGAGGGGCAGACGGCAGTCATCCTGCAAAAGGATGACAAAGCCTCATCTAGTAGGTCCAGAGGAGCTAGTTTTGTTTTAAATGGATAGATTTTAAGGCCCAAAAATAATTAAAAAGAGACAATATCTAGAGTAAACTGCAATGACACACATGATAAAAGCACAAAGAAAGTCAAATAGAAAAATTAAAACTATGCAACAAAAATGCAGCTGATGTCATGTATGAGCAGCACTGCCTGAATAAAATGAGGCAGATCCAAAATCCGAAAACTTACCTTCAGATGTGAGCGCCATTAACAAAGCAAATCCATCCATACTTCTTCTCATCCCCAAATATTAGCTATTAAAAAAGACTGATCAACAACAAGTTTTCTCTGTGTTGGAGCTAAAAAGAACTAAACCTCCAGTCCAGGAGTCGGTCCACATGATTTATCCCAAACGCTCTGATGAGGAGCTGCGATCAAAACTCCATTTCAATCCCAGTCTTGTTAAATGTTGTGAGTTTCCACAATGCAAAGCTCTGAATTTCCTTAGTTGCTATAGAAAAAGAGGGGCGCGAGGAACACGTGTTACTGGATTCATGTCAACTGTTGTCTGCAGAAGCTTAAATGGACTCTTTTGAGTCTCCAGAGTATAAATAGGCCACATGGTTAAGAGGAGGGAAGAGGAGCTGAATGTGGGAGGTTGAAGGAAAGGGGTTGAACAGATGAGAGTGTCAGCCATGGGGCGACTCGCCACCCAACCTGGAATAAAGCACAAAACACAGGAACCCCATTAGAATGGTTTTATTGTTGACATAGGAAACCATAAAATGTTTTTATGCATTGATGTTTTTGAATCTTTTAATATATATACAATTTCATCAGTTCTGTAGATTTAGTTCAGATTTGCATCTTTCACGTGATTTTTCGGTGTTGCATCCACTCGAATGTTCATTAAAAAAGATTGTTGAAAAGAAGCCTGCTGATCAAACATTTCAGAGCCAGCTTATGCAAAACTAAATTGTCTACATCACAAAGAAACAACTGGAAATGCTTGCACGACTGTCCCTCCCTGCAGTGTGATGTGTGTGGTTGCATAAGACCATAATTAAGTGAGAACTGCATGCTGAGAAAAAAAAATGCTCTAACAACATCCCATGAGAAGTGGAAAGAAAAGAGGTGAAAATGAACCGGAACAGTTTTTAATGAACATTTTAATAAACAATTTAATTATACAAATACAGATTTAAATATGACAGCTTAAAAAAAACTTTATTTAAAACCTAAAATGAAGATGTTGCTGATAATTTACTTTTAATTGACTGTAATTATGCTGTTATTACTGTTATAACTGTTTCTGTAGCAGGAAAGAAAACAGATATTTTAAATTATTTAAGTAATTTTTGATTAATTGTGGTTTTACAAAAAAAATAGTAATGTATAAACAAAGGATAAATGACAGCTATCGCAAAAAAATATTTTTTAAAGCAAAATAGGAAAAAAATATGTCAAACAAATTACCAAATTTAATTTAAAAAACAAATAAATGTGTAAAATGTCAAACCATATTCTCAGATTATCCTTCTCTGAGGCAAACAGGATCATATTAAGCCTGAAACTAATAGCATTGTTCTATTTGTATTTAGTAAATATAGGTTAAAACTACAAAATTGATTAGAAGATTAGTTGGTTTGGCATATTTAACTGAAAAAAAAGTATGACATAAAAAAAGAATTAATTTGGTGAAGGAATCAAAAAATTAGAAAAAAATGATGATAAACTTTGTTCCTAATGCCATAACATCTGTTTATGACAACTTATATTTCTAGAAAATGTCCCATAGATTGCGGTCCTGAAACGATGCATTTAAAAATTAAAAAAATAAATGAAAACCTGGACTCACTGTCTATTTCTGTCCTCATTTGTGTCAGTATTAACATGAATTCATTTGTCGAGCAGCCTCGTCGGGAAATCAAAGCCTTTCTCTTTTGTGAGGCCTGGCGTCTTTTGGCCTTCAAACAGCGTCCTGTAATTTCACCATGAATATCTACGCATTGATCTTAGTCAGCCTGAAAGGGCGAGGGAAGTGAGAAGAAACCTCTACTTTGCAGCACAAAGCAACATATGCTGTCTTTCATGTATGGTGATATAAAGCCGGGCAAACATGAAAAAACATAGATTTAAAAGAGGGAAACAGTCACTCCTGAGGGTTTTTTTAATCTAAAAAATTAAGAATTATTTCTTTCTGGACTGAATAAAACACCAAATAACAGGAATATTGATGGTGAAGAATTCTATAGAAGAAAAACATCTTTGATTTTTCTCAACAACTAATCTTTAAGGTTTGCTCAGACAGACGCCGACTCAACATATCAGGCTAAAAATGATGCATTACGAGGAACTAAAAGTCATAAAGCAAAGAGCTCAATTTTATATTTACAGCACAGCTTTGGACAAGTCAAATAAAACGATGACAATCTGCGGCTGAAGATCACACAAACAGCAGAGCATCAGCGCTGATTTAAAAGACCTTTTAGTTTTTTACTGGACCTTAAAGTCAAATAGTCCGACATCAGTTTCATTACAGTTTATTTGCTCTTTGTTTATGGTTGTTTGCTCTTCTTTTCTTCATGTTGGCCGTGCAAAGTTTAATGTGCTTTTTATCTGTTTTGTATGAAACCTTTCATGGGAATATCAGTCTCATCAAGGAATTACTGGACTTTTTACTGTCTTGTTTTGAATTTAAGTTGGGATTTAGCCGTAAATAAAAATTCTATGTTTCAACTTTACACAAGTTCAGAATATAATTTGCAGAAAATTATCTAATGTCTTAATGTTTTGTGCCAGAAAAAAAATATTCTGCTCAATTTGATCTCCAAGAAACACAGAAAAAATATTTGAATGACTTGTTTAAACTACCTAACATATGTATATTACATATACAGATAGATATGTTAAACGTGGCTATATAGGAAATATTAGAACTGAAATTCTTCTTGTAAATTGTGATATTGTGGATGTTTTCTTCATATTTATTATTATTTTTTTTGGCTTTAGCAGGTTTAAGCAATTTTAACACATTAAGTATCCTGATTTTTATGGCAAATGTATTTTATTTAGCAACACATTTATTTAATTTCTGGTTTTTAATTACTAAGCTCTTAATAAGCTCTTTTTCTGCATTTTTATGTACTATTTATTATTTTTAGAAGTAAGTTTTTACCATGGCTTGTTTAAAGGTATGAGTGTAATATCTATCTGTCTATTGATCCATCCATCAATTTCTGAAATATAACCACCAGTTTTAATATGATAATGACTTAGTGCTATTCATTCATTATTTTATATACTTATGGAAAATTTTATAGTTTATTTTTTTATTTTTTCTAGTGTTCACCTGCGAATCAGTTATTAGTTCTACTTGCAGCTGTTCTTTTGTTCTGTCTTTAGATTACAGTCTTTTCCTTATTCATATGTTTTTTTCTTATTTTATATAAAAATAAATAAATATACATCCAAACTTAAAGTTTCAACTTAAAGTTAAATGTTTCTGTGCGAGCATTTTGTGAATTTGCTGATTACTAGACACAAAAACGTTTAAGTCTGCACACTAAAAAGCCACTAAGCAAACATAAATCAGCTTTGCTACGTGGGCTCTCGCCGCCATCAATTACTTGTTCTAGGATCCTCAAAGACCCGAAGGCAGAATTTACTTGATTCCCTCTTCTACTGGCAGCACCGTGATCAACAGAAGCCTCTTCACAATCTCCAACAACAAAACTCAAGAGCCCGTCCACACGGCTGAGGATCAGGAACCTGTTCCGTCCACCTGCTTCTAAACACACAATGTGCCTCAATTGAGGTGAGAGCAGATACGAGTGGATTCTCTACGACTGAAGAACATCCAATGCTTCGTTTTAGATCTACTCTCCTTTATTACATTTTCTGTGCTGTTTGTTTTAAGTGTGACACCGACATTAGTCATTTTTACATTTTTTTCACATTTTAGGAGTTTTTATATTCTAAAAAAGTTCAAAAGTGGATAATGGATAATAAAGTTTTTGTTATCTCCCGAGTCAAAATCAGTAAAAAACCATAATCTGTGGTCTTTTTCCACTACTTTTGAAATTATTTTCTAATTAATATTTTTAGTTAGAACACAACCAGCACAGAGAGTAGAAGATGTCTGAGTCATAGCAACAAAGTAACCATGGCGCTGCAGGCAAGGACAATAACATGACGGTGCTGCAGACGCAGCAATAAGGCCTCATCTGGTGGTTCCAGTCCAAATCCAATCATTTCTTCCGGCTTTAAAAAGGCTGTCAGAGTTTGCATGGTGTTCTCCAACAACACATCAAAGAGATTCCCATCAAAGAAAAAAAACTAATCACACCAAGCAGAATGTTTTTATGCTCTCTGACTAATTGATGATCAAAAGAATAAAATTAAGAACACATTTCGACCAGGTGGACATAAAAAGATACGCCAAAATGATTACAGTTGTGGAAATTAATTCTGTAAACCATATATATATATATATATATATATATATATATATATATATATATATATATATATATATATATATAAGTTAAACATTAAAAAAATACCAGGGAAAATATTTTGTAGTTGTTATTTTTGTTATAGCTACAACTTGGTAAGCATGTAGGGTCATTATTTGAAATAATAATAATAATAATAATACATTTTTGACAAACTTCAGAGTCAAAGCAGAAACTCAGCTGTCTCCTTTCAGGAAATTAGTCAATTAAAAATAAATATAATGTAAACTAGTAATAATTATGAAGTTATTCTGGTTTAAGTACTTATAAGAATTCAATACTCAAATATTAGCTAGTAAAAACTTAATTAGGCCTCATTATTTTTAATACTTTCTTACATTTAAGCCCTTTCAGAAAAGAAACTGAGGTATTTGAGTGGCTAAACAATTAGCATGATGGTTGTCACTAGTTAACTGTTGACTATTCCCCGCAGAAGGCCATATTATTGACTGACTGAATGACTGAGTCAACCTTTTTTTTAACAATAATCCTACCGCAACAAGCAGAGACCGACGTAACGTCACGAGCGCATCACTCTTCTCTTACTTGGGCGAGTACAGTATCATCGTGGGCCCCCGGCGTCTACGTTTACCGACTTCGCAGCCAAATCCATCCTTTCTGGTGCCGGATGACATTGGACGCGCAGGTTCTGCTGCCGCCGCTGCTGTGAAGACAACCGCTCAACGAAAGGGCCGACCGACCAATCAGGAGGTGCGCGAGGACTCTCGCGCGCACCTCCCGACCAATGAGAAGCGAGCATTGGGAGCGATTTTAGAACGGGACTGAAAGGCTGTGTAACCGAAGCTGTTGTGGTGGTGACCCACAGAGCTCCGTTGACCATTAGTTCCGCCTGGGTTCAGCGTGAGGTCAACCGGGCCTGGAAAGAAGAGCTGTGAGGGTGTTTACGGGGATTCACGACTCTTTTATACAGTTACGTAAAATAGTTTTAAATTGAGTACACCATACCAAGAGCAAAGTTGCTTTTATAAAGTTAAGTTTAGACAATAAAATAACAATATATATATATATATATTAAAAGAAAAAAAAAACAAAGTCACCATATAAACAATAACAAATAAGAAGTCAATCAATAAATTTAAATAATAAATAAATATATTTAATTCAACTCCATTCTGTTGAGGAAATTTAAAAAACAATTGGAAGACAGATCTAAGATGTAAATAACCCGTAAAAAAGCTCATTAACTTATTTACCAAAATATTTTTCTTAATGCATATTAAAAAAAATGGCAAACACAGAGGACCAAACTGGAAAAGCCAAAGAAAACATCTTAATTTTCTGCCTGTACTACAAAATCACTGATAGCGAATCTGCTCAAAATGAAGTCTTAAATGATTTTTTCTGTAAATAAAATTACCTTAAGGCTATATTGCTGAAAAATATATTTAGATCTACCTTTTTATACTTTCTTTAAAAATGTTTATCTTTATTGCATAACAATTCAAATATATGTACATGCATATATACATTTTTACTTCAAATTCTGTTATTTAAAAAATGGAAAAGGGGCAGGAAAATAACATTTATTTTGTGTATGCACTTTTATTTCCCTGTAAATTTAATGTGTATGTTAAATATGTTGCTTCTTTGCTGAATAAAATACAAAAAAAACAAGAAAGGCCAAAACCATTTTTATGTTATAGCTGAAATTCTTTAACACTAAAGACACTTTATACTTTTGTGAAAATAAATATTATTTAACAATAACAATGATAATTTTAAGAAAACAAATTCCAAGGTGCTGCATTGTTCAATTCCAGATCTACTTTTTATCTAAATGTGTTTTTGAAGTTAAATATTAAGTGAGGCAGAGCAATAAAGAGATGAATGGAGCCTGAAACAAGACATAATGAAGATGTTTCCCCAAAAATGTTGGCAATAATTCAGAATATAAAAAACAAACAAACAGATCTCTGAAAAATGAGGCATTTGCTACAGCATAATTCAATATTGCAGCAACAGAAAAAGTGTCCTCCAGGTCATTTCTTGTTTCATACGACCATTGTTTGCTCTGCTTCCTCCACGTTCACCATCTCCTCCATCTTTACTTCTACCTGAGAGTTCACCAGCTGCTGCCCCTGGATGTCAGCTGCGGTCACATGTACCACTTGGATCTGCAGCCCAGCCTGTTTCAACCTCTCCACGTCCTCCTCGCACATCTCCCCGACCCCGTCGTCTTCCACCACCACAGTTGCAGTTTCCTCCATTTCCATGACGTTCACGGGCTCCACGGTGACATGCTCCACCTGAATGCCGTCGTCCAACAGGACTGTTTCCGCCCCGGTGAGGTTCTGCGTTGCTATCGTGAGGGCGGCGGAGTCAGTGATGACCAGCTGCTCCGGTAGCTTCTCCACTATCAGATGAGCGTCCTTTAGGTGGGCGGTCAGCTCCTTGGGGTGAGTGAACCACATGTCACAGACGGTGCAGTGGTTGGGCTTGTCTCCGGTGTGACTCGCTAGATGGTCTTTGAACTGGTCCCAACTGTTGAACACACTGCCGCACACCTGACAGGAAAAAAGCAAAGAAAATGGTTATAAGTCAGTGTTTTTAATCAAAAAGATTAAAGATTACAAATAAAATTTGAATTTTTGAATTTGAAAATGATTAAAAAATAGAGGATGAAATGTCAACAGATTCTCAGAAACCATAAAATTCCAGGGCTTAATGTGCACTGCAGACGCACCAGCTCGTAAATTATGATATTGTTATGACGTCATCACTCAGTTGTTAAGGAAAGTTTCCAATGTAGACATTTTTGGATTTATTATCTACACAGATCAGGGATGTCAAACATGAGGCCCAGATAGTTTAATCTAGCTCAGCCATAAAGAAAACAAATATACAGATTTTGAAAAAAAAAAAAAAAAAAAGTTTCTAGCCCATTCCTTTGAGTTATAGTTCTTTAAAGAAATGAATGAAATGCACAATTCAGCCACCAGGGGGAGCAAAGCAAACGTAAGACCGCCATGATAAGCATTAAAAAATTATGAGAATATGTTTGCAGGTGGTGCCATGTCTGGGCAAGATGTAATTTTGCTTTAAATCTATTGACCTCTATAACTGAATGTATACTAATAAGTGCTTAGGCCACTAGTTTGTTAGAGATATTTTTTTTCCAACTGGAAAAAAACAAAACAAGTTTGGTGTAAACCGCATAAAGATCTTTTAATTTTTGTCTAAGAACAACAAAGTTTTAAATTAATCTTTATTTCTGTGATCACATAAACAGATGACACTATTTTACCATTTCAAATTGCTCTTTAAACTTTTTAAACATATTTTGAATTTCTGTGCAACACAAAATCTAAATTACAAGAAGTTTTAGAATTGAATCTCCAAACTGATATTATTTTTACAAGTCTAAATATAAGTTTTAAAATCTCCATAGAAATATTTTTGCAATTATATTTCTAGATAAGTCTTTAAAATCTGTCTAAATTTTTAAAATTATAATTTTATTCAAATACAACTAACTGATACATTTCCTTTCACATTAATACAAACTGTGTCCTACATGTGCAGAAAAGAAACAAAAAGAAAAGCTTTAACAGTAAAGCCTCAGTAAAACAGATTTTGGTTAAAGCTAAAATTTGCTACAAATCAAAACCATAAAGGTGATAGCAGCCAAACAAAGCATACCTGGCATTCGTAGAGTTTCTTGCGTCCCTTTTTGGCTCCGGCCCCGTTCTGACAGGCCGCCATATGGCACTTCAGCGTACTGTTCCTCGCAAATTTCTCATGACAATCTGGACACTCGTATGGTTTCTCACCTGGAACACAAAATAAAAGAGATCTTCAGACTGCAAATCTCAAACATTTGCATAAAAACGTGTCTAAAAGAGTAAGAAAAATAAGTATCTATTATAATTATTAATCTTAAATGATTTTCACAAATAAAAATGTTGATTAAATTAGGATGTTTTTTCAACTACTGCAAAACATTTAATGATGATTCCTTTTTAAAATCCATCACAGAATGTTAACACAATTACATCAGTGTGAAGGTAATTGATGTTTGAGGGTAAAAACAACATAAAACAGAGCAAATCACTGAAATTTGATCATTAAAGCATGCTGTTAAAAACTTAAAAATAAACAAATAGTGTTCTTACAAAACACTGAATCAACGTCTGAATTTAATTGATCTTCAGAGAACATTTCCTTTGTTTTAATGTTGATTCCAGATTAGGTTTTAATGTTAATTTATAGTTCTGCAGACTTAAATATGAATCCAGGAAGTGATGTTTACTAAATGAAACCAGAAAAACAACACAGTACGCTCTATAAACACATTTCTGATAGTTTTTGAGAGTTGTACTGCTTTTATTCTCACCAGTGTGTTTTCTCAGGTGCTCCTTAAAGTGTCCGAAGTGATCAAAGTTCTTCTTGCAGTATTCACAGACGTGGACCTTCTTTTGGGGCTTCTGATTTCGAGACAGCTCCTCTGCTTCAAAATGAAAGGTGTTTATATGCTGCTTCAGAGCTCCCTCCCTCGTGTACGCTTTGCCACAGTGGCTGCACACGTGCGGTCTCTCCAGCGAGCCCAGGTGACTTTTGATGTGTTGTTTAAGGTGGCAGTACAGCTTGAAGCTGCGCTCACATTTGTTGCAGCGGAACATGTTGTCCGCCTGGGAGATCTGGACCTCAACAACTTCGACGTTCTCCAGGACCTTGGAGGCCGTCACCGTTTCCTCCTGATAAACCACTTCATGCTAAAAAAAAGCAAAAAATGTTCAAATCATTTTTTTACATGCCTTAAACCTTTTTTTCTTTTTAAAAAGAGTACCTCTTCTAGATCTTCCCTCTTAATAACTTGGATTGTTGGTTCTCCTTGCTGGTATTTACTAGTTATATCAGCGAGAAGAGCTAAAGCGGAGTCATCTGACGATGCCTGAGCATTTTTTGCAGCGTCTACGACTTCCTCCAGCCCTGACTCCTCCACCTCAATGGCTCCTTCACCCATTACCTGAATCTCCACCTGCAGGAGAGGTGCAAAAAAAACACTTTTCTTCCAAACTAGATTTGTTTTGTTGAACCGTTTATCTTAAACGTGAACATTGTGAACATACTGACATGTTCTCCTTCTACTGTTGGCAGGGTTTCTGTAATTACGTTAGAAGTCTCTGCAATCTTCCTCTTCTTACTTGTACTTCTGGCTGCCAGTGAGGAAAATTCATCAATCCTACAAGAGAAAATCTCACCGTTACTCAAAGCTGCATTTAACAGATGTATTTAGGCAGCAAAGATGGAAAGTTTGCATGTTTAAGCCTCACTTTTTGTTAAGTGCCTTGATGGCTTCTTGCATCTGCAGGTATTCAGCAGCTTTCCACACATCAAAAGCTTCATCCTCCCCGGCAACAGCTAGAGTAGCTGTGTAAGTGAAGTCCATCAGCTGACTAAAGGCCGTGTTGCTCACACCTAATAAAATGACATGAAAACGCAAACGTGAATGAATGCAGCGCAACACACTACACCAAAAACAACTTTTATTTAGTCAGCATTACTTGTTTAAGAGTTTGTCTCAATAATTTAAAGAGGTCAACATGAGACAATACTTGATAAATCAACCAAAATCAGAGGGTAAAATAAATAAAATTTCTCGTGCAGTTACTGGGTTTCTCCAGCAGGGAGCACTGTTCCAAACAACTAGATACTGTAAACCTAAGAACAAATTGTCTTTACATGCAAATTAAACTAAACCTTTCATTTCACATTTTTACTAAAACATAGAATACCTTCTATCTCCACCAGGGGTTCTTGGGTGAAATCCTGAAAGAATTTGTAGAAAAACTGACTGCAAGCTGCCAACACGGCTTTATGGGCTCTGAACTGGTGTCCTGCATAAAGAAACAAGTCAAACAACAGAACTGAGTGAAATAGCTTAAACATTTACTAACACATGATCATATAAGCAGTTAAAATAGCCAATATTCTGTCATCCCTGTAGCTTGAAACAGATTGTTATTTAACGTGATATTCTTAAACACAAACCTATTGAAAATAGAGGCAGAAAAGGCAACAGAAATGTTCCAAATCAACATTTTGTGGCTTTCACAGGGTTTCTACAAGTTTCTTAAGTTAGATTTAAGAGTTTTTTTTTAAACTGTGCATATCAAAAATTAAGACCAATTTCTCAACTTATTTATATTTTAAAAAAGAACATAATTCACAAACAAAAGTAAGTGCAGATGGTGCAGAGGCACGAGTACGAGCTGGATAGCCTCTGCTGCTGAGAGGATTAGCAGCTGGATGGATACCTGTTCCATCCATTCTGTGAAATTTACATTTCCCCAAAATCCAAACTGTAGCTTCTCTTCTTGTTGTTTGTAGTCTGTGTCACAATGCTTTAGCGTGCTTCCCTTTTCTTCTTCTTTTTAATATTTTTTAGTATGTGGTCTGAAGTGAATTGGTGCATTACGATTGGTCGATCTTTATTGACATTATTTGATCAAAGAAACTCATGGGTGGAAAAAAATTACATTTTTGACGAGAAATGAGAAACGGGGAAGTTTCATACATCACAAGGCTGAAACATCAAAATTCAACACTTTTAAAAAGTTTTTTAAAGTATTATTTCCAAACGCATTAATTCAATAGTTAAGACCCTTTAAGATCCCACAGGAACCCTAATACAGCACAAAAAAGGATGATTAAAAGAACAAAGTAATATTGCTCCATTAAAAATTTGTCCAGACAGCACAAACAATTACAAACTTGAATTTCCAAACAAATCTGTGTGCGTCAAAGCGCGGTTCTTACCATCAACTATCAGGGTAATATCTGTGAACTGGTCGAGCTGTCGCTGCTCATTAAGTTTCTCCAACATGACTTTATAGTGAGCTGGATACTCACTACCACCAGCCGCCTCAGCCTCCGCCGCCGACATCTTCAGGGAGATCCAAAACTGCAGAAACAGGGATGATGGCATGTAATCATCAATATTTGGAGGGATAAACAAAACAAACAACACTTTTAAAATGTGTATTGGCAAAAACAGTCAGAGAGCTTTTCCTTTAAATAATCCCCCACATATGAGAATAGTATGAACAATAACAAACCATGGAATAAAGTATGGTTATTACTGTACCTTGACTTTCATTTAAAATAATGTACAAATACAATCCGGTAAAATATTTTATTTCTCAGAAATGCCGAAAGGATACAAATACCAACTGTTCCCTTTATAAATCAAATTAAAAATTTTACACATTTATTTTAGACTTGCATACATACTTTTGCATTCTGGAAACACACTATCCTCAATGTTTTTTTCTTTTTTGAACATACTATTTTTTTGTTTTAATACAAAGAGAACGGGATCTATTTACTTGGTTTAATTTTTATTCTGATCAAATATTAGATTTACAGAAGTAAATATACTTTCCCATTTTTATCTGTGAAATTAAAAAGTATGCTGAATCTAACCAGAATTCATACGTTTGAAAAAACCCGGACCATATTTGAAAACACCAAATTGAATAACTGGTGATCCCAATCCTTTTAAGTTTTTGATTAATACTAATAGACTATAATTTTGTTTTTGGTTTTCTTTCATTTGTTGCCTTCTACTTTTGGCCCCCTTGTTCAGTTTTATCTGTCTTTGTGTGATTCTATGTATCAAATGTCCATTTTGTTAAAAAAAAAAAAAAAAGGTTGTCTAATAATAATAATAATAATAATAATAACGTTGGCACAGATAAAACAATACTATTTCACACTAAAAAAAGAAGCCCATAATACCAGTTTCCCATTTGAAAAGAGTAAAACTATTCAAAATAGGGGAAACAAAATAGAAGGAGCAAAAATAAAGGTTCGTATTTAGCCTTATAGTTAACCTAAAAGCGCCTGATGAAAAAGTCAACTAATAAAGAGCTCGGTTGATTTCTTGGTAAAATACAGACACAATTGAAAATGCTACATTGATTTTAAAGCCTTAATTATGGACAAAATACAAGTGTTTAAGCTTAATTGAATGCTTTTTAGAGATTAAACATTATAAGAGCTTGTCTTCAAACACATGGAGCTTTTAGCTTTAAGCTAAATATTAGCAAACATGTCTTCTGCCCAAAAACTGGGCGCTGAACGCGTTTCTTCAAACATACAGCAAGAATGTGCATCTAAAATTCAACATACCCGAAATATAAGAAGAGAAATATTTTAACTCCTGACTGTTCTGTGAAATAAACATTATAAAAGTTAGTAGCGATGCGGGAAAAGGGCCTCTTAGCAGGCTCGCCATTTCGCGTTTGACAATCAACATTACGTCATCAAACCGCGCATTAAAATACGGATTTCCCAGACCGATTTATTCTTTAGAAACACTGTAGCTTATAATACGTGCTTAAAATCGTCCTATCACATACCTGAAGTTTAGCTAAATTACAGCAAAAACTTGTTTTGTGGGGATATTTCCGACGACACAAGAAACGCTGTTCTACTCTCGGCTTGCTCCAAAAAGGGCGGTCGTTTCACAACGAGGCCTCCGGTTCCCAGAAACCCTTGCGAGCAGTGGGACGCTGGGAGCCGTTGCGTAGCAACAAAGATTTAAATGGCTTTGACAGAACTAACAACAACAATAAATAATAATAATAGTAATTGTAGTATTATTGCTATTAATAATAGTAGTAATAATAATAATCCAATAAAAATAGGTTGGTTTGTAATTTTTTAAGTTAATTTTATTTTAATTTGCAGGAGGTTTTAAAAAATTAGAGCCCCTCCTCTCCCAAAATTAATTTTTGCATAAAGTGATACATAATTATTTAGATGCATTGTCTCTCATCTTGCTTTCTCCCTATTTTTGATTTTGGGTTCACTTTCAGTTTAGCATTATGTATTTGCACCAAACAAAAATATTTTAAAGGCAAACATTTAACATTTTTATTTGATACTTTGATTTTTTTTTGTTTTTTAAAAATACATTTTCTTTGCAATTGAGGACATTTTCATCACAAACTGAAATTTTTGCTCCCAATGTGGTGACACAAAATATTATTATAATTTTTGAGCTTTCTAAAGTGACCAAATAAAATACGTACA
Source organism: Oryzias melastigma (assembly GCF_002922805.2). Lineage (NCBI taxonomy): Eukaryota > Metazoa > Chordata > Actinopteri > Beloniformes > Adrianichthyidae > Oryzias > Oryzias melastigma. Next base: position 9,536,417 of record NC_050520.1, read on the forward strand.
ATTAATTAAAAAAGATTAACATATGCTGAGGAAACCAATTTCTGCAAGAATCGACAGAAATTTTCATCTCAAGCTGTGACAATGTGGTGGCAAAAATATCACTTTGTAAAAAATATTAGTCTCAATATAGTTTGAGTTAATCAGAGTTAAGTTGTTTTCTTGAGCTGAAAATTTTTGCTTGCAAACAAAAAAGAGTGAATTCATGACCTAAAGTGACGTAGATCAGCACCTAACCGTTAAACAATTGCAAGATTTGCTCAATCATTTGTATAAAAAAAAAAAAAAAAAAAAGAACCTCTCTGATCTCTGGTCAACATGTGTGATAGAAATTGTGCAACAAAGTGAGTTTAAACTTTATCAAAATGAACAAAACTATAACTACCTATTATTACATAACTTCATTATTTTGTTAAGTCATTGTGCCCTCACAGGGAGCACCGTCATCGCACCACACTGTAAATTAATAACTCTATTATAAAATCTTCTAGATATGGTGAGAAAGTTCATGAAAAAGGTCACACAGCATGCACGTACCTTGTTCTGCAGCATCAGCTAACAACTAGAATCTCTAACTTATCAGGCTGTGTTTATAGTGAGCAGTAATCCAATTTTGTGTCCCACATTCTTGCACAAGGCCGTGTTTCACATGCCCTTAACACCACTATCCAATTTGACTTTTTTCTTTCAAACTCGTTTCATAGTCTATTCTTAACTCCAACATAAAAAAGGATTTTAATATTCCACCGTGTAAAATACAAAATGCTACTTTTTAGAAGTATGGCCTCTCATCATAACATTTTTTTTATCACAAATTATGTCAGATTGCCTCAATATAGATTGATTTTGACATAAGAATCAGAAAATTAGGAGTTTTCCTATCAAATTTTGCTTAAATGTCGTTCTTTTCTTTATTTATTTCCTCTCAGATGCTAAAGTAAATATGTGCATTGTAAAACAGAAAAAAATAACCTTAGCATTTATTTTAATGTACTTTTTTTGGTTAATCTATGTCAGAAGTTTACAGCCTGAGGCTCTGGAGCCCCTCTGCTGTGGCTTTTTGGTTAAAGAAAAAGACAAAAGTTTTAACTTTAAAAAGTAATTGTGAAGTATATAGAATGCAGTAAAAGAAAAAAAGAAAAAAGGAAACAAATTTAAACTTTATTCATCTCATTCAGACAGTTTGCATTTGAGATTTCTGACTACGGCGTAATTCTCTAACAATCCAACAAGTGGTGTGGCTTCATAGTTTACCAAAGTCACACTAAAACACTTTGACACATTTTTAGGTACATGTGCCACATAAAATCAACTGGAGGTCAGTCAGCACCAGAATTCCTACTTCCCACTCTGGCGTTCCAGATTATTAAAGTGGATTTAATATTTTTGAACAAATTCTAGGATTCTAATTCGTTCATGTGACAGGGATAATGTGCAAAAATATTAAAGATGCCTTACATCTGATTATAGCCCAAACTATTTATATCTGTCATTCCCAAACAACTGAATATACAATATAAATATAAATAGTCATTCACATACCCACTCTCACATTAAACATTTCCACAAACTACTGAATACATAATAAAAACTCAAACCAGATCACTGCTTACAGACCACAAATAGTCATTCAAATACACACTCACACACTAAACTTTACAAATGAGGCAAATGTCCAATGAGGCAATAGTTTTGTGATATTAGTATATATAAATAAAATTGAATTAAATTGAAGTGAAATGACTACTGGTTCCACAAAATAAAATTAAACAATTAATTTCACTCAGACGATAACAAGCTATTTACAAGAATTAATGTTGACATTGTTGCGTTTTCCAATAGTAATTGCTTAAGATTATGGTAAATGGTAAATGGTAAATGGCGTATACTTGTATAGCGCTTTCTACCCTCCTTCAAGGGCCCAAAGCGCTTCACAGTCACAGACCCATTCACCCATTCACACACACATTCACACACTGGTGGTGTGTGAATGTGTTATACGGGAAATGCTGCATTTCTGATGAAAGTTTCAGACTCTCTGGGAGTTTGTTCTATTCTTTGATGTCTTTGTAAATAAAGGCTGTCTACCCAAAGGCCGAGCTACATTTAGGCTCTCATTGTGACTAGTGGACCCAAAAGTCCTGGTTGTCAGGACAGAGCTGGACATGGAGTGCCTTCTGGTTTGAAAAAGTTACTTATTTCACTCTGGTTTAATTTAAGTTTGTCAGATCAATGAATTTCTAGCTTTTACAAACTGTAAAAATATTTTTGCTATCTCACTACTTACAATATACTGTGTTCAGATGGTCGTACATGGTAAAGACTGTCTTTTATTTTGAAAGGGAGCCATCTGTCAAAAGTTATACTATTTTATATTTAGAAAAAAAATATTTTATCTTTATATTTATCCATTGTTCATGCAAAAAAAAGTTTATTCAGATTTAACATAATATTAATAACATAAATACAAATCAGTGTCTCACTTTTCTAAAGGGTGGAATAAGACTTTTGGCTCCTTCTTGGTTGAGAAATCAACTGGAGTGACTCTTTAAGGTTTGAAGGTTGCAGACCTGATCTTTGTGCACAAACTTTGCATCAATCTTTGCACTGTCTGCTTTAAATAAACAATGTTTAAAGACCTAAGAGTTTTTGTGACATCCATCTCTATATTTTATAACATCTAAAACCAGAATCAAAGTCAATCTGACCGTGCTTTGACCTCGTTTACAGCTGTCTTTCTTAATCTTATCTATCACTCTTTCATGCAATGTTACCCAACGATCGATGTCCTGCATTGCCTATGTGATGAGTCTTCAACAAGTTTTACCAGAACGATTTTGCAAGTCAGGACACAAACAGACAGTTTATGTTTTTTTTTCCTTCTGGGTCTGTAAATGTCTGCAGGGTAAAATCCACTCCTCCTGTTTTGCTAATTGCTTTAATTTGACTGTCAGATTTCATTAAAGTGAAGATGTTTTTCTTCTATGAACAGTGAGGGTCTTTGAGTTTATCAAGCTGTGTTTTTGTGAACTTTTCAGAAACAGTCTGGACCGCGTCCAACTCCCCCGGCCAACCCCTTCCCTTTTTTGTCTTTTTCACTTCTTCTCCCCGGGAAGAAAAGAAGAAACAGAATTGCAAAATCTTCTGCTGCATTCCTTTTAATCAACATGCACCTAAAAACACCAAAAAATGTCCAACAAACAAGAAAAACAAAAGCTTCCACTTTCTCAAGAGCAGAAAGTCTTTTATTCTCTTAAAAAAAGTTGTCATGTTTTCTTGTTAGAATCTCCACTGACAATGCTTCCCTTTGTCCTGCCAGAGAGCGGATTTAATGCACTGTGACTTTCCTGACCTAAAAAAGTGTGGACATCAGCACACAGGCGGGTGTGAACTTTGTGCTCCGTCCATGCAGGACAACAACAGGCAGAGTATAAAAGGGGGGAGGCGGAGGAAGAGGCTTGTTTTTGTTCAAGGAGCTGCATCGAAGCAGAGCTGCAACAAGAGAGGGAAACTTTTTAAGCGAACGGTAAGTTTTCTAAATCCTTTTAATTATTCAAAGCTACAGAAAGTTTGTTCACTACTATTATGTGCAAACTGGTAAACAACAAAATAAATGGTTGCTGTTCAAGCTGAGAAATCTTTGTAAATGAAACTGTTTGTAGCTTGATCATCTTGCTATTATTCTGAAATATTACAATACAGTCAAAAAATAAGATTTTTTGGATAACATATTTTCTTTAAAATACATCTATTCAAACGATTTATTTTAAAAGTCTAAACTGTCACCAGCAGTTAGACTAGCAACAAGTTTATTTTTATTTTTTTGGCAATCCCTCCACTCCCATTACCTCTAGCTCTCCTTTTCTCCCTGTAAGGAGCGAGGAGGTGCCCCAGAAATGTGGGCGGGCCTCAGTCTGCTCCTCGCCCTCTGCCTGCTCCATGGGGGCCGTGCAGAGAGCGAGGGTGGCGGACCTCGCTGCCAGCCGGCGGCGGCCTGGAAGATAGGGGAGGTGGACCCGATGAAGGAGTCGACGGGTCGGGTGACTGTGGTGGCTCTCCTGCAGGCCAGCTGACTGTTCTGCCTGGTGCAGGCCTCCAAGTAATTAGAAGTTTGCTTCATCATTTGCAAAGAAAGATCTTTTAAATGCGGCATATTTATTGATTTATTGATTTGATTGCAGATTGGATGGTCTGCACAAGAAGCTGCAGGGTCAGGGGCTGACGGATGTGGTGTTCATGGTGGTCAACCACCAGGGGGAGCAAGCACAGCGTCTGCACCCTTTGCTGCAAGAGCGACTTTCCCAGGACATTGCATTGTACAAACAGCACAAACATCAACCGGATGTCTGGCAAATTCTGAACGGAGAGAAAGACGACTTTTTCATCTATGACAGGTTTGTTATCGGCTTTTTTAAATTGAGTTTGTAGAAATTTTTCTTCATCTTTCACATGGACGCTGTTCCTCTTCATCCTCAGATGTGGCAGACTCACTCACCACCTTTCACTTCCATACAACATCATTGGACACGGCCACGTCGAGCGAGCAATCAGAGAGGCCTACTGCAATCGCATGTGTGGAGAGTGCGCTTTTGAGGTACACAACACACTCTCTTATTTGTTAAAAAAACAACTTTTTTTTCACAAGTGTTTTCTGTTTCTCTGCAGAGTGCTGACGTTCCACCTGAGTGTCAAAGAAAAGAGGAGACACAACCTGAAACAGATGTTGCTGAAGCTGGCGGGGAGGAGCATCAACATCAGCATCCTCATCACGGCCATCGTGGTCACCACGGCGATAACCATGGTCTTCGTCCTCGTGGCTTCGGCCACGACCACGACCGCAGACATGGTCATCACCATAGACACCACCACCACCATGGTGGAGGTCAAACCCAGCAGGACATCAGCCTGCAGGAACACCAGCATCACTTGCAGCAACCGGTGCAGTTAGAGCAGATTGGACAGGAGGTCGTTGGGGCGCCGGTCAGACCCTGAGTCCAAGAAACGGCCAGGTGAAAATCAAAGTTCAGCTGACAGGTGACCTCTGAAAACGAGGCCAGCTGATGCTGACACTGACGCAAGCTGTTTGGCGACACAGGAAGCGAGCAGTCGCTCGGTCTCTGACACTGTAACGAGGCGCTGCCCGCCTCCTGACAGTGACAGGGACTGACAGGCGAGCCGGCCAATATTGTCATTGAGAGCTGACAGTGACGCTCGCCTCCCGCTGCCTGACAGCCAGCCCCATGAGCCTGAGCCCCCGGAGCTGCGAGCTGAGGGTGAGAGCTGTAAGCTGGGACTCACATCAGCAGCAGCGCCGAGGCTCACAGCTCTCTTTACCAACAAGTATTACCCGGGAGACAGGCGGCGTTCCTGACAGACAAACCAGAACGGGAGGAGTCTGACCATCTTTTCAACCTTTTGATGGTTTGTCTGCAGGTTGCTCTGCTTCTCTCAGGAGTGGATATGATCATCATGTTCAGAAATGACCTTCTCCGCTCCAATCTCTTCCTTCCTTTATGAAACCAGATGCAGAAACTATGCAGTAGTGGCGTCTGTATGATGTCAGGCAGGAGAGACAGGAGGAGGTCATTTGGGAACATGAGGACATTTTTTCTTTAAATTGAGAGTGAAACACCTTTAACTTCTCAAAAAAAATGAAAGAAAAAGTAAATGCTTTTTTATTGTAACATCAATTTTTGGCGAAAACCTAAAAACACCAGAACATCACTGAGAAAACAAACACTTTATGTTTTTATCTTTAAGCTGTTCTTTTTTTTTTATTATTTTAGTTCTTAAAAACTTTTTTTTTACATCACCAGCTTTGAAATGTATCAGCTTCATTTTTCCACATGCAAAATCTTTCTAGGTTGCAATAAAAACCACTTTTAATCAGATTTTGTTTTATAAAAGGGTTGAAATGCTGTGAAGGAATGGAGAGAAAAGCTGAAGTGCTGGAATGGATTCTGTACTTTATGATGGTTTCTGTGGAAAGATGATCCCGCCCTGAAAACCTGATGTTTGTACGGAATATTGTATTGAGGACGAAGGTCATGGAAAGTGGAATAAAGACGGATTCATTTCTCTTAATTTGTGTGTGAGCTCACATGTCATCACATGTTTAGTCAGGTTGTGTGAGAGGATTAATATTTGGGTTTGTCACAAAATAACTGAATCACTTTAGTAGAAACTGGAGTTGCTCAAACACCACATAAGTTCAGGTTTATTTAACAGTTTCACAATTTGATTTGATTTAAATAAACATCGTTATTGCTCAATTTTTCTAAAAACCTCACATATTAAAAAAACAGAACTACTTGATATCTCAATAAAACAATATTCATATTTCTAAAAACCAAATGATATGAACTAGTGACTCCAACTGAAGTAAGTGGAGTTTTTATTAATACATTTATGAATTTGTACTTAATAAAACTTAAGAAGAAATATGTTTTTTCTGCCTAAAAAAAAAAAAAAAATGTCTTTAGCTGATTTTGTACTTTAAAAAATAATTACAAAAATTTTCATTTTTTAGCAAAATAATAAATTGTTTTCACTTTTTACTAAAAATAATAGTTTTCATAAAGCTAGGGACTCCAATAGAGCAAAATGGGTTTTAATTAAGTAATTAATTAATTTTTACTGAAAGAAACTAGCACTTGCAAGTGATTTTTGTGGCCAAAAAGTGCACAATATTACTTTAGCCGATTTCGTATTTTTATATAATGATCAAAATCAATATTTCTATGTGAAATAATGTATATTTTTTCAAATATTTATCTATGAAACTAGTGACTCCAATTGAACAAAGCAGGGCTTTAATTAATGCAATTATATATTTTTATTTATTAAAACTAACAAAACTGTTCTTTTTTTTAGCTAAAAATGTAAAATATTACATCAGCTGATATTATATATTTTTTAATAATAATTCAAATTTCTCACTAGAATAATATACTTTTTTCTCATTTTAATTTAAAAACAACAGTTTTCATGAAAGTAGTGACTCCAAATAAATAAAGTGGAGCTTTAATTAATACTTTTATTAATTTATACGTAATAAAACTAACAAGTTTTTGCTCAAGAAATGCAAAAATAATACTTTAGCGGATTTTGTACTCTTTATATAATAATCAATAATATATTATGTATTTTTCCACATTTTTTTTTTTTAAAAAACAACAGTTTTAATGAAACTAGTGACTCCAATTGAACAAAGTGGAGCTTTGAATAAGACTTTTATGAGGTTTTTACTGAATAAAAATAGCAAAAAGTGATTTTTTTAATGGCTGAAAACATGCAAAATCTTCCTTTAGCTGATATTGTGCTTTTATATAAAGATAAAAATAAAAAAATTCTCAGTAGTACAATACATATTTATATTATATTACATTTCTTTTAACTTAGCCCTAATGGAAACTACACATTGACTGTAAAAACATACTATATACAGTCAATAAAACTACACTGCATCTTGAAATAACATGATTTAAACAAAACAGCACCTATGGACCGTCAGCAGATGGCATCAAAGATCTACACATCAGACCTCCATCATCTAACTTTTCTGGTTACAATTCTCAAAAAATGAAATACATTATTTTTTAATGAATATACTAAAATATTTATTTTAACAATATATATTTGTATTTTAATGGATGTGCACTTTTTAAAATCTTAATTTTTAATTGCAAACATCCTAAGTTCAGCTTGTAGGATTACCAGCAGTATGATCGGAATAAAAATGTTATTTTTTTATGAATTAAATATTAATAAAAATAAATTAAAATTATTTTAAAAAGGTATTTTACATTTATGCTGCTAATGCTAAGTTAATAAATCTTTAAGCTGTTAACTTTCACACTAGTAACAGTGTCTTCAGCTCTGAGTGTCTTTAAATCTCAAGGTGCAACATTTTCTCCCCGGCGTTCTACAGCCGGCACACTCGATGCTCTGTGTCTGAAAAGGTCAACAAGCAGCCAGAGTTAATAAATGAGGCCGAAGTGGACAGCTTGTGTGGGCGTAATTGGACTGAAGATCCAATACAGGGGAACAGAGACTTATGGGTAATTACCAGCAATGTCCTGAAACAAAGAGCTGTGAGTGGATGTCTCTCTGATTCAATCAGCCCCACACAGTGCAGCTCAGTACACAGCCTGTGTCTTAATTGTCCAATACGCTTTCCTCTCGATGCACAACTGTTTCTGCAGCCGGATCCCTCGCTCCTCTTCCTCCAGCAGCTGAGGGGGAGAATCACCAGCCTGTGAACTCATTCACACAAAGTTCCTCTGTGCTGCTCGCAAACAAGTGTGCATTCTCCGTCCGGCAATCACGGCACACACATGGACGCAACCCGTGCTTTCCGTCCACACGCACAAAACCTGCACTTATCTGTTTGCATTCGGGCACTCAGGCCGCAGCAGACTGTCGGTTTTCACGACAAACATCATTTTCTGATGCTGTGGGCAGATTTGTGCCGACCTTTGAGCCGTGCGTGCGCACGTGCACGTGTGTGCTTACAGGCTTCCATAAACTGCACCTTCCAATTGATTAAGCTGTCAATAATCAGTAAAAAGCTCTTGATAAATACTTAGATCTTATTTATTTCTGCTTGTGTTTGCATTCCCAACACTAACATTAGATTAGGTAAAAATTTTTTAAGAAGTGAGTGTTCAGATAGGAAAAATCTGTGTTTTTTTCACTGATGAGACACAAGACACAAACAATATGCTGGATATTTATTGTGTAACTTGTCGAGAGCTTATCGATCGCACATATAACAACAGAAAGGCTTAATGCTAAGAGAACAATAACAAATCATCAGGGATCAACCATATTTTTGGCCAGAGTAAAGAAGCAGCCATGAGACTTGCAAGGGCAGTGGCTCTGAGGATAAGAGTGAGAGTACCAAAAAAAAGCCATATTTACGACTGAAGCCGATAAAAGCAGATAAATTATGGTATATTCTACACTTGAGGCTGCACTGCAGATGCTTCCCAATCCGGCTTGTGGGATATTTTACAGTTTTATGAGCCTGGATGACATACGGCAGCGAACACATCGCACTCAGGAAGAAAGATAGCAAAGATCATCAGCAAAAAAAAAAAAATCACAAGCTGTTTACAGCTGTACTTGAGTCGAGAATTAAACAATTTCCCAAACAAGCTCAAATATGTGTGGTTTTGACTTCTTCCTTCGATAAACAGCAATAAGCAGCACAAATTCCAGCAAGATCATTCCCAAAAAAACATTTAAAAAACACAGCTGCGTGCCAAAACACATTGTGACAAGACACTCCATCAAGATGCAAATTCCTATAAAGAAACACAAAAGTCACACATAGTGGAAAGCAATAACTACATTGAGTGTAAACACAACTATTTTATACCTTAATTAGACTTCATAAATGATCTATTTGCGCTAAAATATCCATAAATCCAATAGAAACATAAAATACTCTATTACAGTACAACATTTTAGCATTTGGTTAGTGAAAAATATGAACTATAAACATAAACTGTTTATCTTGAAGCTTATTCAGGTTGAAAAATCCTCACGATTACTGTGCAGACTACAAATATAATGTTTCATAGTAACTTGTATCACATACTTGATTTAGCCAAAGATATAAAATAAAATCTGACGTCAGACATATACTGGATGAGTACAAAGTGCTTCCTCTAAAGTGACTTTAAGCTTCAAACACTTGCAGTTTTTGACACTACATTATACATGAGCACAAAACAGTATAAATGAGGCAAGAAAAAATATAGTAAACATTTGTGTATTAAGCTAAAAAAGAAAAAGCACCTGTCGGTCTTACTGCCTTCATTTGAACACTGTTAGAAGGTTTGATTACAGTGGCCGAGACCCGCCATCGCAGAAAACAAAAGTGTCAGAGCAAATACAAAAAATGTTGTAAACGCTGGTGCAAATATAAAGAAATTATGCTGCAAAAAAAAAAAATAAAAAAAAATAATAAAAGCTGCAAATAAAATAAATGATACACATAAAAAAGCTGCTGCAAATAAAAAATAAAAACTGCAAATAACAAGAAATACTGTTGAAAATAAAAATAAAAAATGCTGCAAAAATATAAAGATGCCGCAAAAAAGGCTACAAAAGTAAAAAATTATGCTGCATATAAAAGAAATGCTACACATAAAAATAAATGCTGCTACCAATTACAAAAAAAGCTTAAAATAAAAGAAACGCTGCTGCAAGTAAAAAATAAAAGCTGAAAATAAAAAGAAACACTGCAGCTAATAAAAAGAGAATAATAAAATAAAAAATAGAAATAGAAAATAAAAGAAACTTTACCACAAATAAAATATAAACGCTACAAATAACAGTCATAACCGAAGTGGATTATAGGAAACTGTTTTTGCCGATTCACTACTAGGACAAGCAGAAAAAGAACAGGAAACAAACAAGAAACTTCTTCCTCACTGAGTCTTTGTGAAGGCATTTTTTTTGTCATAAATGACGTGTTTCTGTACTTTCAAAGTTATACTTTAAAGTTTTATCCGTGGTGTTAACGTGCATTATCACGTGGGCACATCACCTTAAAAATAAAACTACATTTTTACTTTGAAAGTACAAAGAAAGCTTTTATTTTGAAACTGTTTCATGTTTCTCTGGCTTTTTGCAGCAACACTGACAGATTAACGGACTGGAAATAGAACTCTTTTGCCTGTACTTTTGAATATTTTATCCCCGATAATCCACTTCTGTTATAGCTTTTTATTTGCAGCAGTGTTTCTTGTTATTTGCAGCATTTCTTTTTATTTAAAGAGTTTGTTTTATATCTTGCGTAGTTACTTTTTTTTTTTGCTGTGATGGCGGGTCAGGGCCACCGTATTTGCTTGTGTAGTTATATTCCAGTTAGCCAGTTCATCCTCCATTCTTCTGATTTCCTTTATAAACAAATCTTTGGATGGATGTGAAGTCTCACTCTGAGATAAATCTTCCCTTCTAATCAAAACTATAAACTTTTCTCGTATTTAAGTCACTTTTTAGATCATTTGCATCCTTTTTATACAAAACCAACACTAACACAATACAGTTATCGTTCAAAAAAAAGTTTTTCCCATCAAACTTTGCCTTGATTTACAGAAAAAAACGGCACAAACCAAGCAGCAAAACATCATGATTTGTAACACTGAAAATATATACTTGTATCTTTACATCTGTGAATATATTAAGACATTTATGCAACAGCATTAACTTGCTGGTTTCATCCTGATTAGGCAGCAGCAACAGAGCAGAGGATTTTTTTTCCTTTTGTCCTTTCAGTAAAAAGAGAGAAATGGCACATATTTATCAGGTTCACATTACATAGCTGTCTTGTTATAGCTCTTCCTTTGTGTCTTTATTTTCATGAGATTATCTACTTAAAAAAACAACAAGTCACCATAATGATTCCAAAAATTCACAGGATGGATCAGTTTGCATTTAGTGTGTTTTGTTCACATGAGAATGAACCAGCTGTTTGGAAACATGCCTCTGAAGTAAAAACGTTTTTGTGGTTGAATTACTAGAAATGGATATAACACAAACGCCACTGGCTCAACATACAAAACATGCCACGCTGCCCTCTTTGTGACAGACATATTGTCAACACTAATTTCTTTTTTTTCTTTTTTTCCTTAAAAATATTACAGAAACACTTCATAAATGACCCAAAACAAGATTTTTTTTCAAGGCAAAAAATTGATCAGGCAACTGATTTTGCATAACATGTCCTAAATTTGTTAATAAAAATCTTCCACACTAGAAGTGAACATTTTACTACTAACAAGTGCTAACACTAACTTAAAAACACTTTTGTTTCATTTTCCAAATATCTAGCTAGCAATATTTTCCAAAAGGCGATGTTTAGCATGTTTAAGGCATTTCTGATGTGTCCATGCAAGTTTCCGTTTTTGGATTTGTGCAGATTTTAAGTGTTGATTTGTCCACAGGGAGCTTTAAAACCGGTTGATCTATACAAAGCAGCAGCACTTGCATGAAAGTTATTCAGTAACGGAAAAATGCACCAAACAAAACGACTGTAAGCATAGTATCATTATGCGAGCCTGTAGCATCATAATAGGCACATGTTTTTAAATGCAAATGTGGCAAAAGTAGAGTTGTGTAATTACATCTATTGTACACTTTCACAGTCATTCATCTTGTTCCAGTTGACATTCCTGTAATGAAGGAGAAAAAAAACTCTTAACTATTGACTTTATATGAAAAATGGACGAGTAGCCCCTCCCCCCCTAAACAGGATGTACTTGCAGGTTTCAAGAAGCCAAAATCCCATAGGCTTCTGTCAGAATAACTTTTCCTACCTTTTTCTTAAAAATTTTTTCTTGCAAATCCAATTTCTTCATATTTTCTGTAGCAAGAGTTATTCAACTTGTAAAGTGACCAACTAGACGCCTCCATAAACGCATGTGGTCGCACGTCGATTGCCTGATTCTCTTGAGACCACTTTCAAATGGTAGGGGTGTGGACTCTAGACTAGAATCGATGACTCAGACCACCTTGGACCAATCACTGCTTACTGACAAATGCTACGGTCACAAATACAATTGCCACTGCAGATCTTCAAGATTTCATGCTGCTTTTTTGAGGATGGTTGGCGTGGTCATGAATGTAGACCACGACAGTCAGGCAGCTGTCAGGCGTGCGGAATAGTCCACTTTTTATATACTGTTTTGGGTGTCCGTAACTCGTGGTTTTTTGACGTGCTGGCTGTTCCCGTTAAATCACGGGTCCCCAACTCTTGGGATGCAGTAGCGGACGTGGAACCGGTACTGGGTTAGGGTACTGGTCCGCATCCCAGTACTGGAGAGATTGGAATGCATCCTGAGGGTTGGTGACCCCTGATTAGTGTATGCACTTTTTTAATGTCTATTGCCAAGTTGCACTTGGACTCTTACCGGTTTGTGATCTGGCGGTTAATGGGAACAGCCAGCACAGCACAAAACGACGAGTTGGCGACATCCAAAACGTCAAAAATTGACCCAAACCACACGTCCATATATGACAAGTTTGGCGACATTTACTCATCATCCCAGCAGAGCTGCTGCCTGCCTGCAATTCCACGGACCTGTTGCTGCCCAGCTGTCACTGGACTGCTACTACCATCTCAAAATGTGCCCGGGTGGCCACTGACTGATGTCAACTTTTAGAGAAAAATCGTTCTGTCAAATTTGAACTTTTTCTTAAAATCTCTGGATGTCAAAATGTATCTATCTACAAATGCTAACAAGCAACCACCTATCGAATTTGCTGAATGACTTGCATTTAGTTCACCATGTGGTGGTATTTTTGGATATGTGACCGTAGCCAAAGTCTGGTTCCAACATGGCGGCACCCCTTTCACAAAAACATTGACTCCAAAAGTTGGAACCGAAAATAGGTCATTGTCTATGGGTGACGTCACACTCACTCGGTCCCATTCTCATATACAGTCAATGCTTCCAAACTGGGAGTTTCACCAATACGGTTGCAGTTTAAAGTATAAATGAGCAGGTACGTTTGATTTATCTATCCCTTCACCCAACCATGAAGGCACCACGCTCGATCAAGAGCAAGCCTGTTGGTGGCGCTACATGTTGTCCAGCACAGCTTACATTACCCTGCATGAAGCCTCCCTCATATGGAGGAGCTTCACCACAGTGGCATACATTCAGATGGTGTGACAATAAAAATGAAATCTCACAATGAGAAATGTAAAAACTGATTGTGGTATTTAACTGATTCCAGGGATTTGCTGATAAAAGTGTTTTTTCTTATCTTTCTGTTCTGGAGACAGACAATAAACATCCCTAAGAAGACAAAAAAATTGATTTGTCTGTTGTTTTGCTGGTATTTTTCTCAAATACTTGTTTATAAGTTGTTCACATATTTTGTTGCTTTTGATTTTCTAGTTACTGATTAACAGCTTTGAGAAAATAAAGCTGGAAATATGAGCCTGCATAGGTGTCAACCTAGAACTACCTCCCTGTTTGTCTTGTTCTGGGTTGCACTGAAAACAATGATTTTTCAATGAAGTATAATTGAATTGAATTACAGTGTTTTGTTTACATGTTTTTTTAATATAAAAATATATAGCTCTCATGAGGTACTTTTATGATGACATCAAACTAGAAAACTAAAATGTGAGTGGCTAAACGTCTCCACGGGACAAACTCTCACAATGTCAGTTTATTTTCTATGCACTATTGGTATCTGTACTATTAAGACTTCACCAAAGTCATTGCTTTTGATTAACTACCATCATGCATCGATGAAAAGCGTAACCTTTCTATTTGGTTTGTGGCTGTTCCTGTAAGAGTTGAGGGAATAGTGTGCAGCTTTTCCAGTCCTCCTCTGACTATGAAAGCGGACGGCTCCTCCACGTGCACGCTCCTTCAGGTTCTTTTGGTATCCAGCAGAGGTCAGTGACAGCGGAGGTCTCAAAGCGGTGTCATTTCACGGTAGGAGGTTTCCCAGCAGGTCTGGTGTTATGTACTCCACAGGTATTTGGGGTTTGAGGGGCAGCTGGGATGGGCAGGGAGGGGGGGACTGGATGGGAGTGGGGTCTAGGAGTAAGCTGTGATGGGTGTCCAACTCCTGAACTACTGTGTAGTCTGCGACAGGAGCAACCAACTGAGGAGAGTCAGGAAGAATGTAGGGTAACTGATTAGCATCTGCCGAAGCTGCTGGTTTAGTCTCCACCGGTGGAGGGGGGATGGTTTGGTACCCCGCCCCGGGGTTGGCAGAGTTGGAGGGAGTGCTGATTTGCCAGCGATTGCTCTCGGTGGTGTAGCCACTTCCTTCTGGATCCACCACCAGCAGCTGAAACTGAGGCTCTTTTTGCCTTTGTCCATTTGCGTCCTCGCTCTCGTCCCTCTGCTTTCCCTTTGTTTGTGCTTCAAGTTCAGAGTCTGACGGGCTCTCCTGGGATCTGAGCTGCTGGCCAGGGGACAGCACGACTCCCCCCGAAGGCATAACATTGCTGACCTGCGCGTAGAAGTCTGTGTTCACCCACGTTTGGGGAGTTCCAGTTTGGGTTTGGACAGGAGGAGCTTGACCTCTGTCGAAGGCTGGGGCTCTCTCGGGGAAATCCGCAGAGGATTCCTTGTCCCCTGTATGGCCCGGCAGAGGAGCGTCCATCGGCACTTTTGTGTCAGGCAGATCTGCATCGTAACAGCCGGCACGACTGAAGTCGTCATTAGGGTGGCTGGATGATACAAAAAATGGACAATATTTAGTCAAGTACAACAAAACGGTGGGCTGGGTTGATAAAATCAATGAATCAATTTGAATTGATTTAAGCTTAACAGATCAATAATTGATTCATTAAAATATAAATCGATTTAGCACATAAAGCTAAAGTCCACTAGCTTGATGCTAATGCTAACGCTTGCTCGACCAACCTAAACATACATTTTTATAGACTCACAGGTATGAACTTTCCAAATTCTATTAAGGAAATATTTTTAAAGACAGATTTTTGCACATACTGTCTTCTTCTGGAATAAGATAATTCTATAGCACGATCGCCAACTAGTGGCCAAACTGAAACGTCCTCCAGGAGAGGCAGAACAATGTTTACAATATTAATGATCTGAACATTTTTGTTAGAACTTCTCCTTTAGAGAATCTATGTAACACTTTATGATATTAACAAACTCACTATTTCACTAATAAATTTTACAGTATGTGAACTCTATCAGATTAATATAAATATATTCAAAACATGTAGTAGATTATTAATGTATTTCTAAGAAAATGTGTCTAAATGTGTAAGCTCAAAACTGAATTGAATTGAAGAATAAAAGAAAATCAGAATCAAATCGATCCAGGCTTTTCTCTAACTTTCCGAGTTCCTGTTGCCTACCGGACAGTTTCGGAGCTTCTGATTGTCCTGTGGTCGCTGATGGGCTGGGGGGGGCCGAGCAGCTTCTGTGTGTCTGAGGCTTGGTCGTCCTCCTTCTCTCCACTATCTGCATCCTCTTCATCCACTTCGATGAACTCCACCCACGGCTCATCTTGGAAAAAATCTGAAGAAAACGTTTGGAGGCCACCAATACTTCCACCATTTAGGATGAAATTCAGCTCCTCCAGTTTCCCCTTCTGTATTTGCACAAAACATGAAGATGAGCTTCAAAACATGATTAAATATTATCAATCAGATTTAGATGTCTCAGCACTCAGTCTTTCCTCGTAGAGACCCACTCCGATCATCCCAGTGTTCTTTTAATTATGATCATGGTGTTTTTAGACAAAATTTGGTGCAAATCGAAACTATATCCCCACGTCTTTGCAATTACATGCTCTCCTGCTAGCTTACATCCCCTCACAACATTACGGGTGCAACAAAAATGGGCAAAAATATTGGCGCTTTCTAGCCGTACAGTTCTGATCCAGATTCCAGCTCAGACAAGTAAAACAAAGACACACATGGATCTAGTCGTCTAATAGGCGATGTATCAGAATAGAGTGGAGCAGGGAACTTATGACTTGACCAGCAAATTTCAGAAAAACAGAAATTCAAAACTCCAGCTGCATGTTTGCTTCTGATTCACAACAATTCGATTATAGAAATAATCAGAAATGCCATTTTAAGATGAATTTTCTTCATATATGTCCAGCATAATCAGAAAAACACCTCAAGAACATGCTAAAAACACCAAATCTTAACCTTAATTTGAAAGTATGTGTGTTGAGCAGCCACATACATTAACCAGATTGCCATAAATTATAATTATAGAAGCAAGATTATGCTTCATTTCAAAGAGGCACACCATAGTTTTTTTTTATTTTTTTGTTAATACCTCAATTTTGGCCCCATGACATGAAAGGGATTAAGTGGGTTTGGAAAACAGATAAATGGATGGATTTAAATATTGGCAGGAATCTTGAGATGACAGTGAGATTATCCTTTCGATTGATGGACTCTGTAGATGCTGTTGGCCTGCATAACGCAGTTTAATGGAGAGCTATATAAAAGGAACATCCAATATAGCAAAATGATGACCTGGCACAGACCTTTTCCACATTAGATCTGGATTTGGGAAGCAGGCACCAGTGTCTTCTGGCACAACTGGCCAGGGTTGGCACAGCTCTGTTTTTCTCAAATGTAGTGGAGACACTGGATCTGATGCTGACTCCTTAATAATAACTCAAGAGTTCAAATTTGGTTCTGCTTTGTTTGCTTGTGAAAAAAATCAGCTGAAAATAGAACGTGTGGGTATTTGATTTGTCCTGTGGGATTTACAGAAATCTATTTGACTTGTGAGGCTTCGGTTATTTAATAAACATCCCTCCAGTTTGTTTGATACCTTTTACATAATACCTGGAATCTTAATTTCTATGATTATCCTGAGAACGTCCAGGTCTCCCTTAAAAAAAAATTTAATCTCAATGGGATTTCCTGTTAAAATGAAGGTTAAATAAAATAAAATGAAATAAATGTTTATTGCAGACTGTAATTTAACAGACCTTTTGTGGGTTAAGTACATATTTACCATCATATTTCTTCCCATTAAAAATGTTCTGCTCATTTTTATAATATAATGCAATTATTTAATTTTTTTTAATTTATAAAATTCTTGGAAAATGATGGCTAAGAACATATGACTTTGTAGAAAAGCTGCAGATATACTGTAGTAAGCAATCTTTGATTTAATAAGATGACATACGTGAAATAATTAATCAAGAAATACATTAGTATTTGCAGCACCTACAGTTTAATACCAAAGCACTATTTGTAAGTTTGGAAATTAAGCCATTATTAAAAAAAAGAATGTACTCTCTGTAGGGTTAATAAAGGCATCTTTCTTTTGGCAGTATAGACTTTGAGAAGTTTAAAGGTGATATTTACTAGTTTTCACAAAGAAAGTGAGGTAATGATTAAAAAAAATAATCTTACTGGGTATATTCTGACAACTGTCTGGCTTTTTGTCCAACTTGTTTCCTAGTGAAGAAGATATAATGGCAGGATGAATTTTTATTTAAATTGCCACATAAAGTGTCCATTTTCTGTTTCCATCAATCCCAAACAAGATCGCTGTCATTTTAGACATTAACACTACAGTTTTTTGTATCTCTTATATGTGTTTCTTTTTAATAACAAACACAAAAACTGCAATATTTACTGATGAAGTATTATAATTGGAGCAGAGAGCCAAGCTGCCACATTCTCACTGTTCTCAAATACATCAAAAATGTAAAGAACATCTTTGGTATCTTCATTACTGCACAGCCTTACCCTGTAATAGATATGTGTACATAAGTGTGATGAGCAGTTTAAAGTGTACGTATGTAAAATCCCTGCTGGGGTCTATAAAAAGTAAAACATTAACCAAACATATCATCTATACTTTCATTTACCTTTAACAAGTCAGAATCGATGCCTTTGATTTTGGGTGCAGGAACTGGTGGCAACAGAATCATCATCAATCTGCAATAAGAGGAGAATTTTTGTCATTTTCAAAGGGAAAAAATAAAAAATACAAACAGATTTTTTAACTTTTCAAAGTTTTATCCTTTTCGGGACTATGAGTTAAGAAGTATTTCAGGTTGCAGTGGCTGAGAATGATACCTTCACATAACTCACACGTCATACTTCAATATTACCTTACAAACTCATCCTGATTTGTAACCAGTTGTTAAACGTTTTGGATGGGTTACATTTCTTGTTGTAGTTAATGTTTTTCCTTTTTGAGACACCTCTCTTTTATGGTAAACAACATTTTTAACAATGTGAATTCTACTCTCACTTTGCCAATCGTAAAAAAAAAAAAGGATCACATCTGAAACTGTCACAGCAAAATCAAGGCCCACGGGAAATACTATAAGTCAAAAATCCTAACATTTTCTTTAAAATATGCAAAAAAAATGATGGCACGATGGGAAGAAATAAAGTCTAATTAAGATTTTTTTTTTTAACAAAAATAATTCCAGTCACGCAGACTATAGTCAGATATCCCAAAATGCCACAGCGCAGCGACCTAAATACAGATTTTTCAGCAAATTGATGTCAGCATTTGCATTTTTACACACCTTGCCGAGGTTGCAGAGGTTTTAAAAAAAGTAACAATTTTACAGCGACCAGACGATCTAGATGTCGACATCAATCAGTGGACATTACAAAATCTGTTACAAAATCGGGCAACAGCTGGGCGGCCACAGGGCAGTAACAGACAGAATTGCCGGCCGGCAGCAGTTCTGACTGGACGAAGGGTGAATGTCTCCGGATGGCGGCCGTCCATTTCAAGTGAAACCGGCCGCCAGTTGCACATAAGGCCGCCTGACGGCCGCCATCTACATTCATGACCACGTCAATGATCCTCAAATTAATCTGGCAGCAGCGTTAAACCTTGAAGATTCTGACGATACATCGCGTGGTTGTATGTTTGACCATAGCATATGAACGGTTTTGTCTATAGAAGAACATTTTTTCTTGAAACAAGGGTCTTTTTACCTTCTAAAGATTCAGTTTCTGCAGTGCTAAGCAAGCTTTTCCTCACAAACTGCATTATAAGTGAAATGACAAAGTTTTTACCTCTGTTGCTGAGAAATCACTATCAGCATGATGACAATGAGAATTCCCACAGTTCCAAAAACGAGAATCAGAGTCAGAGGGACGGTAGACTCTAGAAAAAAAACAAAAAAAAAAACCAATCATGTTGATTGAAACTGCAGTCCTTCAAGGGGCAATAGATCTGTCACACAACGACGTCCTTTAAAGTCAAACCAGCTTAAATATCTTACCTTTGCTGGGAATCTCTGTCACCTGCATAAAGATGGAGTCACTGAACTCGCCAAACTTGGTGAAGGCTTGCATCCTGCAGCGGATGTGTACTTCGTATTCTTTTCCGATTTGCAAGCCGTAGATCGTCTGCTGAGTGTGCGGCTGCATCTCCAGCTGAAAATAGATTCAGATCAAAGTAAATACCAAAAAGGAAGGCATTTTACAGATTTTACATGTAACAGAAGCAACTACAAATAAAGAGCTCCATTTTTACTTCCAAAGTAGTTTTGGTTCCCTGTGAGTGCATGTCCCTTCCAAATGTACTAAAGTCTGCATACACACAAGATATGGGACACAGTGTTGCACAGAGAGATCCAAATTAGCTCACAAGGCTGCATCTGTCCAGCTGGCTGACTAGTAATGAATATAAGTCTGTATGAGGTCCCGTGACCTCTGACCTACAGATCCCTCCCCTCTCTTGCTTCTGTGAGGCTCTGTTTCTGAGTGTTCTGGCCCCAGAGCTCCACTGATTTCAGACACACGTTCAGGGAGAAATATGAAACTTCAGGGCTGTACTTTCCTACTACTTTTGTGTGTAGGAGGTTTGTATTTGTGCAACATAACATATGTTATGGAGATTAAAAGCCCTTTTTTATGGCGAGGAGAGAGTATTGCAGGACGGACTCACGGCTTCCCAGTTCGTGGCGTTTCTCTCTCTGTACTGGACTTCATACTCGATGCGCATCCAGCCTGCTTGGACATCTGCAGAGGGCGGGGGCTCCCAGCTGACCATGACATCGTAACTCAGCCCAGAGGGACTTACATTCAGCAGGGTCCAGTTTAGAGACACTGGTGGGTCAGGGCGCACTGCGAGCAAAAGGGCAGGAGTTCAGAAATGCAGCTATTTGCACACTTTGACTCAGTCCAGTTCTTCACAAAGTACAATGGTTTTCCAGCAGGAAACATTTGACCAACTTCCTGCAGCTAACATTTAAATATTTAGTAAATCAAATAAAAAAGCATTAATAAATATAATAGGTATTGTCACAAACATTGGAAGAAAAAAAGGCAAGTAGACTTTAGCACAATCAACTTATTTGAGTTGCCGGAATGTTTGAAATGAGGAAGTTAGACAATCAGAGTACAGTTTATGTTGGAGTTCTATAGGTGTCCTATGGGCACTTACGTATCACCAGCACACCCTATTAGTGCATCTCATTAAGAACTACCATTCAGCACCCTTGTTAGGAACCTATAGTGTAGTTCACACAAGATGCAAAGCATCATGGTCCTTTGTGGACAGCTCAGGCTGGCTGGTTTCGACATCTGGTCTATTTTTTGCGTGAGCCATAAGTGATCTGCGTCAATTCGGGCAGGAAATCACTCCAAGACACACGAAAAAAATCAGGTCAAATTTCAAAATATAACCAATTTTTCACAATAAAATACCACGATTGACATATGCAGTTATATTTTTGTATCTAAACATCAGATTATGGTAAAAAAAAGGATCTAAATTGCCTGTTGATCGTCACGGAAAACTGGTGTGAAGTGGAGGTTAAGCGCATGAACCTCGAGGAAACTGCAAGACGCACCTTTGTCATATGACAGCATCTCGTGCTTTTCCACCGTTAGACGAGGTCAAAACAACATGTCGAAGTTCAAACAAGCATAAGGAAAAGAAAGGTAAACGAAGTGACCCCTAATGCATGGCTGATATTACATAACAGGATGCATTTAGGCTCAGAGCAGCTCCTCTGGCACTAACGCTGAAACTCCTCCCCTTTCACACTTGACTGGCTGTGACAGTGAAAAAAAGTTGTAAAATATTTGCTTCAGGTCTTCTACCTGGCCATCCGTTCATGATCTGCTAAAAAAATTGTACTGACTTTGCAAAAAAACGATAAACAAAACACTCAACTGGAACAAGAAGTAAAAAACAAGATAGAGGGAAAATGTATTTTAGACAAACTAAAGGACAAAGATTAACCGTTATCTGTCAGCTGTCATTTTTAGTGCATGTTATTAAGATTCTTCTGCTATTTCAGAGTCAAAATCCACTCAGAAATGGCCTGATCAGTTTGGATTAAACTGAATATATTCATGTAAAAGTAAAAAGACTCCAAACTTATGATGTGGTTTGTTATTCTAACTACTTAGACTTGGTTAACTTTATTTTTTTCCCAATAAAAGAACATTTTTTGCATTCATTTTCAATTTTCGCTAACCCAGTAATGCAGTTTTTAAAATTCAACAGATACGGCTGCTCTTCTCCTCCTCTACAGTTTGTGTTTTGTCTAATTGAAAGTTTAAGTGCATGTTTATCTTAAAACATGTAATAAAGTTTCTCTAATTTTTCAAAGCTATGTCTAAATGCATCATAAAAAACTTTTTTATGAGTAGATAAGTAATAAGGGGCTTGGAAAACAAGCCCACTACATTGTTAACATTTTCTGGGGAATAAAGATTTAGGATAATTTCATAATTACATGTAGTTTTGGTGATCAACCCCAAATGGTTTTATGTATTTGTCCTTTTGTCCTTCCATTTATGGCGAACATTCTCTGACATTAAAACTGGAAAATGTTTTTAAGGGTCGGGAGCCTGATTGGCAGCAGCAACAGTAACAACAATCCACACATTGGGCGCTTAAAATTTTACATATAACTTTTTGTATTATGTTTGTTTAGACTATGAGGGCTAAAAAACACCACAATGCCTTATTTTCCCAGAATTATTGAGATTTTAAAAAAGCAGTGTCTTACCTTTTTGGAAAAGCTTTTAACTAGAGTTTACATTTTAATTATTATTATAGAATTTTACAGTCTTAATACTAAATATATTAAATCCTGATATTGTCTAATGTATTATATTTCAAAGTTCTATTCTATTCTTTTTTTATGCGTTCATTAGAAATATTGTTTTTTCAAATTCACCTCTGTTTTTAGGATTTTTCTTTTTTTATAAATTAATTAATTAATTTAATGTATATTCTTTTTTTTTAATCTCAGGTGTTCCCTGGAACATGAAACATTTTCCTGGTTCTTTTTTTAGTCCCCTTGTAACAGCAAAATGTTGTCAAGCACAACAAACACAAACTAAAACACAATGCTAAAGTGTCCAAAAATACAAGATAAATTTATAAAATACAACAGCAAACACAAACTCCCATAATGCACCTCACTCACTGATTGGCTCATAGTGGGTTAGGGCAGGGGTGGGCAGCCTTTTTTATATCATATTAATGAAAAAAAGTACTGTTTTTTAGTATAAAAGTCAATATAAATTCCTGGTCCTGACAGCCTAGGGAAGTGGTTCCAAGACTGATCCCTGAGGAACACTTTCAATAACTGAAAACAGCTTAAACGTGTTGCATTTTCATTCAGCATCTCTCAGAGTGATAACTGACAGCATATGAGCTGCTTTTTAAACACAAGCTGAAACCCGTTACTCACCAATATTCTCCACTGTGAAACAGTCTTCCTCGTTGAAATAGGTGATGTTGTTTTGGCTCCGAAGCTGCACGCAGTAGGGAAGCCAAACTGATGTGTGGTTTGCGTCAAAGAAGCACTCCCTGTTTAAATGGTTATACTCAGGACATTCCTTCCATTCACTTAAGGGAGGGCTGAAAAGATATACAGAGAAACCGTCAGAAGGAAGCACCTCAGCATTGGAATCACGCAGGCCTGGGTCGACTCTCACTCTTTCTTAAGGTAGAAGACTCTCAGGGCTCCAGGTGAGGACAGGTTGTGGAACGAACCCGGACTCCACCAACATCGGAATGTCTCCAGGTCCCTCGATACACATTCAGTAAAATGAGGCTCAAGGGGCGCTGGGAGAAAAAGAGGGGAAAAAATTACACGACCAGAAAAAGTGCAAGGAGATAATTACTGTCACTCTTAGTGATTTCTACAAACTCCCTAAAGAGTTTTTTTTAATTATCAATAGGAATTAACTCATCCAATTTACAAGATAGTTGAACTCGTTGAGTCTACAGAGCAAATTTATCTTTACAAATACGTCACAATATCCTTAAAACAGGCACAACAATGGTACGTTTCATTTTCCAACATCCCCTTAAGGTGGTCAAACAAGCCACAAGGGGGACACACCTGCACTCCCTTTATGATGCAGTCAAAAACGCCATAACCATAATTAAAACACTGGGAACACTTTTAAAATAGCTTAAAGAGTAACACAGCAGGACAGTTGGAGACTGACTCAACTCAGCCCAGATTTTAAAAATACAAAAAAAGGGGCAGGCTAGGAGGGGTAGGTGTGGTTTGGATCTGTGATTGATAGGCTAGCTCAGGGGTCTGCAAGCTGCGGCATCAGAGCCACATGTGGCTCTTTTATCCCTCCTTGGTGGCTCTCTGGCTGAAGAAAAATGAAATAGTAATTTTAAAAATTTTGGAAATAAGCAATTATTTCAGGAACATGCTAACATTTTTGGCTAATTTGTTATCCACTGGTGTTTTTAAAATTTTGCTTCTATTTTAGCAGCAGGCTAACTTTTCTGACAAGTTTAGTTTACAGAGGAATTTTAGGCCATTTAGGAGTTCAGCTAGTAATTAATCAACAAGCTAGCCTTGTTTTATTTTAGCTACTTTGGCCTCTAATTAAATTTTTTATACTAATTTAGAGCTTAGCTTTTATTTTAGCAACATGCTAACATTTTTGGCTGATTTAATTTACTGAGGAATTTTATGCTAATTTTGAGTTCTGCTAGTAATTAGGAAACAAGCTAGCTTTTTCGCTAATTTGGCCTCTACTAAAGGTAAATGGTAAAAATGTTTAAAAAATCAAACTTTGAGAAGTGCTAGGTTTTAATATATATATATTTGTTTTTTTTGTTTTTTTGTCCCAAAAAATAGATATAATTCGTATATATATTAACAAAAAAGAAAAGATGGTCATGAATGCAAATCCAAATTTCTTAAAGGCTAAAGTAAGACTATGCGGCTCCTTTTAGGTTTTGATCAGTAGAAAAAGAGCCCAAATGGCTCTTTTACTGTTAAAGGTTGCCGGCCCCTGGGCTAGCTAGTACTCACTGTGGGTCTTCAACATGGAGAGTGGTACAGAGCAAAGTGATGCCAGTATCTCTACAGAACTTTCTGTAGAGGTTGAGGATTTTTCTCCTTCACCTTCACTCGAGACAGGCACTCAGGGACCCGTAAAATGAAGCTTGCATCATCGCTAATAAAGGCTAACGTTCAAGCAGACAATCCCGAGTGAGATGTTCATTGAAAATCCATCACCAGGATTGAATTTTCTTTATACTGGAGCTGCAGAGCATGATGACGTGGAACTTACACCAGTTGACCAATCACAAAATTCAACTGTAATACCTCGTTTCAACCTGTAGGGGGCAGCACACAGACTTTAATTTCAGGAATTACGTTTATTTTAAATCATCAAAAATGTGGCAATGACCAACAGACAGCACTTTTAAAGCCCCATCTATAGAGATAAACAGCCAAAAATTTGACTTAGTGTTTTGTAACTCTTAATAATAATGAAGATATATAATTAAGCAATAATTTTTATTAAACTTGTTTACACATCTCATGGGTTATGGAATCAGTGAAAACGGTTTATGATGAATGGCACAAATAGGCACCCACAGTGCTAAAATGAAATAAAGTTGCCTAATATGCTAATTTGTTCTTAAACAAAAAGAAAGATGAATAATTTGCTGATTTATGTGTTGCATTAAATATCTGCCATCAACTTTGATCTATAAATATAGACCTTGAGGTCCTGAGTCAGCCCTTTGCACTGCTCTCCTGGCACACTATCATTTCTCATCAACAATTTCCCACCCGAAGTCCTGTAACAGACCTGTTCCTCATCCAAAATGCTGTTCCAGAGTTTGTTGCAGCCATACATAATCAACTAAGGGGTGTCATTGATTTAAGCTGCATTCGCACTCCCCTTGCTGTTTCATTTTCTTTCTGCCTGTGGGATAAATTCTAAGACAGATTGCTGCAGAGCTTTAGCTTAAAATTGTCTTTGTTTTATTTACACAAAAAACATTTTTACAGATTCAATGAATGGTAAATCTCACTTTAAAACAAAAAAAATTACCACATTCACACACACCTGCTCAGTATAAACACCTTTGTAAAACACTTGTTTCCACAGCTACTTCAACCAAATGCTGTTATCTACTGTCCACACTCACGAATTATTCACACAGAATATACACCATCACTTTGATTACTTTTCGCCCTTTAAACTTGACGTCAATGTAACCTCATTATTCACCCAACATCTACACAGTTGTGCTTTTCCCACCTTGCCTCCCCTGCACACTGTCATGGTTCCCAGAGAGTTGCTATTTCAACTCAGCCCTTCACCCTCCTGCCAGAAAATTCCAGTTGGCACTATCAAAGGATTCTGAAGGCAGTGCAAGCAAAGAGGAGCTTAGAGCTACAGCAGGACAGGTCACATTGAAAAAAAGGGTCAGTTTTGTGTTTACATGGCTCAGGGTTGTGTTACCTGGTGACCAAAAGACACGTTTTTCAGCAACTCTAGTATGAATTGTAATAAAAAGATCTAATCCGATGAAAATGTGTTTTTTTGTGTGTTTTTAACATGTTTTTGTGGCATCTTCCTGATAATGGAGTACATAATAAGAAATAAAACTAACCTTAAAGTTGCATTTCTGAGTGTTTCTTTATTTACATAATTGAGAATCAGAAGCAGATGAAAAATAGCAATTTGAAAAAGATTTTATGTATTAAATAGAAAATACGATGGTCGACTACAAGCTCCCACCACTGCAGCAACTTGTAGATGACTAAATCCATCGACGTCTTCATTTTACTCATCCAAGCTGACATTAAGCTCAAAATTGTTCAACTGGATAACTCTAATATTGCTTGCCATGTTTGTTGCGCCCGTATTGTTAGGTTGGGGCTGTTAGGGGAAGTAAACTAGAGAGAGAGAGTTGTATAGGAGGGGAAGAGGGGGTGGGGTTGCTCCATGTCAATGGTTTTACTACAATTCAGAGGAAAATTTCTCATGAACTACTGCCACTCTGCAGAAACTATGTCCTAGAAAATGAGACAGGGTTTATAATTTTGGCTAAAAAAGGGCATAATCGTATAATAATCAAAAGATGATCAAAGTGGGACAGAAACAGAAACAGAAGAAGCCTAAAATGATTACTTTATGACCTGAATCAAGCTAATTTTTTTGTTTTTTAGATGACCTTCAACCCGGAAGTCAGAAAATTCCCCCCTTAGTAGAACCTACACTTTGAACCTTTACAAAAATACTCAAAACGTTTTAAATGTTAGCTCAAAAGCTGCCAAATAGACGCAAAAAAACTTTGGAAATCAGTGAGGCTCTGACAGAAACCCATTTTTAAATGTCTTTGACAGCAAAATAACTGGTTCAGGTTGAATCCAACTCATAAGACTTATGTTTGGCAGATACAAATAAACTGTGAAACTGTTAATTCTGCCAGCCTTTATTTTATCTTAGGGGGAAAAAATAAGAATGTTTTTGCGGTTTGAAGGTGGAAAATGATGCTTCATCCTGTCAGCTACCACTTAAAAAAATATACACCACATTGCCTACAACCAGAGTTGGAAAACTAATCTTGTGCATTAGTAAGCATCTGCGTCATTCTGGCTGTTTATATGTACCTAGCCTGTTCTAGTGGAAAGCGTGTCGCCGTGCATCTGCACTGGTGTCAGCTTTAGGCCGTAATGTTCAAAACCCACTAAATAAAGCTCCAGCCTTTGCACCAGCTGGCTATCAGCGCTAAAAAGATGTTGAGAAAGGGGTGACTGGGGCTTATCAGCTCCCTGTTGTGAAATGCTTAACTGTAATGAGGAGAGGAAACAAGGCTATGACATTTTGAATTAACTGCTTTTCCAGCTCATTTGCAGAATGGAGTTAATGTTGATGGTTTGTCACGCTTCGAGAAGCTGCTAAGAGGAAGAAGAGAGATCAGAGAGAAAACCAATGAGGAAGACATGGGGAGGAAATCTGGGGACAGGCAAAAAATAAATAAATTAAATTCAAGATACTATTCAAAGCACCGAGGCAATTATTTTAACAAGTAATGAATAGAATTGTAATCTACTGATGGTGAAAAGGGGGGTCAAAAGATCACAACCTGAACATAAAAAATTCGCATTTCATACTTAAATACAATTTTTAAAATGTTATCAGTTTCAACTTTAGTCATTCAAGGTAATTTATTTTCATTATTTGCACCTCAAGGTTGAGGTTTCATTTATTTCCTCTTTTATGGAAAATGGCTAAAAAACTTAAATGTGTGAGTCTTGAGCACAATGAAACAAAAATTCTGGAGATTTTTGGAAGCCCTCCACAACAAAACAAAGAAAAAAGCTATGAAAACAAATGACTAGTGTGGGTTGTTATTAAGAGCTGTGATTTCAAGTGTTTTTCCAGTCCTTTTCTGGGCAGGAAGATGTCAATAGATTTCCTAATATCTGAATTCAGTGTTTTGGGCCAGCACGTGTTAGCATATCATGAATTCAGCTGTTGTTTAGTGTCCAGTCTTTCGAAAAGACACCAGATCCTGCAAGCAAACACTGAAAAAAAGAATTATATATCATGCAAAATTAACTTTTTTTTTATAATGTTCATTCCTAAAAAAAAAATACCCAAAAGCAGTATTGTGATCCATTCACGCATCTCTGAGCATTCCTCTAAAACGCTGCTCTCTGAGCTCCAGCCCTTCCCAAACCACAAAACAAGAGTGTCCTCCTACTGTAATGTACAAAAGTGGGGAACAGCCCCTTCTAGGAAGAGTCTGTGCTGCCAGCACCGCCCCTGGGCAACACAAACACCCAATTTATCCGCGGAGCTAGCGGTGATCAGCAAATCGCTTTCATTTTATAAACAATATACACATCTATCTTTGCAGAAGTTCAGATGTTCTTTGTTTTTGTGGGTGACACGCTGACATGAAAGTGAGGCCGGCTCTTGGTTGATGTCATGAAATGAACGGCACCTACAAGGAGCGAAAGGTGGTGTCTCAGAGACTGAAAATAACTAATATTTCATAAATAATTTGTTCTTTGGTGTGCTAAAGGTAATATACAATTATACAAATGGATATAGTTTACTCTGAAAGGCTCAAAATAGCACGATATGGTCCTTTAAGACTAACACAGTGCTAACGGCTATGGGAAATGTCTGAAATTATCAAAAGACTAACTTCCGTACAAACATTCCTGCCTGCTGCACCTAGATCTGTTATCCCTTCTGCTACAGAGTTTTGGAATGTTTATAACAATAAAAACCTGTTGAAATGTTAATAAAGTGAAAATGTTATGATAAATAAAAAGTTTACTTAAAAACAACTTGGACAGACGTAAAGAAGGCAGAGCTGTCGGAAAATGCTAATAGGAGCAGATCTTTTAGAAATATTTATATTTAAACTTTTTGATAATTAGTTACAAGGTTTGTAGACTTGAAACAACAAACGTACAAAAAATATACAAGTCACAGGAGTAAATAAAATCAAATCACTTAACTGTCGCACTGTTGGCCACAAAGAGAAAGTGACGTAATACTGATTGGGTAGCGGTTACAGATCGGGCTGCAACACCACCCACAACTTTTAATGAGCTGCTCTACAGAAAATATATCTTTAAAAAAAGGACACAGGCTTTTTGTTTTTTTGCTAAAAACTGCAAAATCATAATTTAAAGACCATTGTGAATGATTTTACAGAAGAAAAAAAAGCTACAAGCTGATAGGTTAGCATACAACGGTAAAAATGACGCTAGCTAGCATTATAGCTTTGGATTTGGCAGCAAGTTTGTGTTTTTTGTCCTTCATTGCTTCATATCCAACAATTTAATTGCTTCATTTGTCCATGAAGCAGGCACAGATTCAAACTATTATGTAAACGTGGAGCTTTAGTTCAGTAGTTTGGCCTGCCACATCACCATCCCCAGATATTTGCATACTGCTGCAACCTCAGTGTTTGTTTGTGTGTCTTTTTGTACGTCTATTTAGTTAACCAGTCTTGCAACACAAACTGAGCCTGACACTTGTGTCTGCCATGTCCTACATAGTGCTCCTGCACCGCAGACATGCTCAAAATTCCCACACGTGCTTTTCTCTGTGAAATACATGCGAAGAAATGCAAAGTGTGTGGAGCAAATGGCATAATTTGCATCCCACTTATTTGTAGATGCACTGAAAGTTAGTTAGTTTATTTAACTGTATTGTGTTTTTTAACTAAAGTGTGGGAAAAAAAAGAAAAAGCAAGAGAAAACATAGAGCGGGTCACAGATGATTGCAGGAGAAAGGTGAGATTCTGCAACATGACACAAACAACGGAACATAAACAGGTGTTATAAATAACTGCCTCATGCACACGGAGCTTTACACGATTGCTCGGACCCAGCCATCCACTCCAGATATAGTAAACATGCACCTTTCAAAACAAAAACAGAGCCTGAAAGCCCTATTGTTCAGCTCCATGAATGCATCCTGCCTTCTAGTGCCAGTGAGACCAGAGAACAAGACGTTTGGATGAAGAGACGTGGCTACATCTGCTCCTCCTGACTCCATGCAGAGCTCACGGCTTTGAAGTCACGCTCGGTCCAGCAAACAATGACCCAGAAGGCTCGTTCTGCTCCCAGGAACTTTTCAGCTCCAACTAATGATACTAATCGCTCATGATCCAGGGAGAGTCAACAGAATCGGAAACTCGGTTATATTAGACCCAAATAGCAATAAATTTATGAATGGAGCTGCTTGTCTTAATGAACAGAGCTTTTTTTTTCATCTTTTTCTTCTTCATGAAAATAGTTAATTGAGTTATCAATTGTAATAAAAATTAAATGGGTGTTAAAAGCCTTTCTACCTTTTTTCTTAATTCAGTTGAATTAAAAAATAATGTATTACGTTCTAAGCTGACTCATATTAAACGACTCATCAACTCTAACCTCATTTTAAACAAGACAGTGATGAGAGCGAAAGAGCTGCAACTGACTGTGGGAAAGGACATGTGTAATATAGAAAAATATCATTCAACCAACCATAAAAGTGAAAGTGGAAAACTTTAAACTGAAAGAGTGAAACTTCAAATAAAATTTGCATTAACTGCATACACACCTGTGTTTAGTTAAATAAAAAATGCTTTAACAAAGTATTTGTCTCCATGTGTAGATTTATTATGTAGTGACAAAAAAAATGGATCCAGTGCTCATGTTGTAATGATCGCTATTTGCAAAGCTGGTGGGTTCAGTCTTGTCCTTGGACAGCATATCAGTCATGTCATGTCGGGCATTCTAGATCTGATTGATTGACTATTTCTATGGACAGCTGTCTTTTATACAGGGATGCAAGATAGCTCCTACTGTAAGATGACTCGTAAATGAGTCGTAAATATTGCTGATTGATAAAGGATCCAAATGAAAATAAAATAATAAAATGTAAATCGATAAAATGTTCTTGTGGAATATATTTTTGGTCTGTTTTTGTTGATAATCTGTCTCTTAATGTTAAAATAATCCAATCAATAAAATAATACTAACAAAGTTCAATCAGAGCTAAAGAACTGGCTTAGAACAGTCTCAGCATTAGCTAATGGGTCACTTCAGACCTGAAAGGTGGAGAATCCAACACAAAATGATATTTGAATATGAATACAATTGTCACAAACAGGCAGACAGCTGGTTCCACGTGCAGGTTTATTAGTTCAGACAGGAAATAAGCACAGCTAAAAGACCACAAAGCTTAATCAGGGTCAGACAGGCAGAGGTCAATCACGGAAGAGGAGAGTAGAGGTGTCAGTGTCCAGGCTAGGGTCAGGGCAAGCGGCAAGCAATCAGAGATGAAGCAGGGTCAGAAATAGAATATCAGGTCCAGATAGAAACGCTCAGTAATGCAGGCAGGATGGCACAAACAATACTTCGCAATGAGTGTCAGCTGATAGCCACGGACTGTGCGCTGGGGCAGCTGGGAAATGTAGTATGTTAATATTATGGAGATGGCTCCTGCCGGGGACCAGAACGGGAGGCAGAGCTCTGACTGGAAAACAATACGTTTATGGAGTTTTAATTTAATAACCATGAAACTCTTTAAAGCTAAACTTTGGCAAAGTTACAACCAGTTTAGTTTTGATAGCTAAGTCTTGAAATAAATGACTTTAGACTTTTTCATGACTCAATATTTCCCAATATTCTCCCTGTTGGTCAGGTGTTTTACATGATAACCAATGGACACTTTGAGATTCTGAAAGCATTGATTTTTCTAATCTTAATTTTAAAGTCATCAAAGATGATAGTGTTCAACATGCTCAACATGGCTGTCAAAAACATAAAACAGAAACAAAACAATAGCTGTGTTGCACTATGAAATTGTGATAGTAAATTTGCTTAATGGAAACACAACATTTTCGGGGGAAAACGACTAGAATAAGACGCGGACGTTTCCTTTGATAGAAGATGATGATGAGCTCCAGTGCCGAGGTAGAAATTTGAATGTATCTGTTTTTGAATGACTTATCACGTGAGTTGCTTTGTGTTTATTCACATAATTATGTTTTAATTAAACAGTGTAATCTCAAAATTGGATTCTTTTTTCAACATTTCTAGAATTTTGATCAAGTTTGCGCATATGTCTACAGGAAAAGCAGCAAATGATAGACAAGACACAAAATGGTTGTTATGATTTCTTTTAGAAGGGAAATGGAGAGAAGTGTCTAGGATTTCCTGTGAGTGTTCTGCTCTAAGGACAATGGTTGAAACAGAAACAGCTTTGCAGAATTTCAACAAAAAAACAACATGAACAAAGACAATCAACGCAATGTGTATGTATTCCTTCCCTAAGGCTGTTTATTCAACAGAAAAACCAGATCAGTTATGGTCAGATAAATGGAAAAGAAAGCTCATCTAGAGAAATACCTTCTCTCTTCTACTCTGTCCATCACCTTCTATCAACACCAAACATATCTGTCCACTGCTTTGAAAGATTCCAACTTTGTTTTCAACTTCAGAAACCAAAACCCGCACAAGGCCCCAACTTTGCTGCACACACCCACAGCTCTTCTTTGAAGTCTGTGTAATTGCAGATTGTATGTACAAGCTAGACACACCAAATCTCTGCACAGCTACCACAGGTTACCCTGTCTGTGGCCATGAATACAGTCTGTCTCTGCAGGATCAGTGCAAGAACTTCACGAGAGAATAGACAGTGAATGTGTATGGGTGAATGGGACTAAATGGAAGTAGTATGTAAGTATACACCATTTACCATAGATCTAAACACTGCCAAACCTTTAACTATACAGAAGCGTTTCCAAACATTCACATTTGACCTGTTGTTTCAAAAGGAGAATTCCAGGAAATATCTTCTAGGTTAAACACATTGTTTTTTTGTTTGGTTTTCCAAAATTAAAATCTCAGATGCACAATATTTTAAGTAGGAAGGAGAGCAAGGCAACGTCAAGGTTGGAGCTTGTACGGCGTTGGATCATCACCTTCTGCTATGTGTTTACACAGCTTTAACAGTTGCTGACGAAGAGCAGGGCCGCCTCACCACAGTCTTCACAGGAAACCATTTGGAGATTGGAAGGAGAGAGACCAGTCAAAATGTTTAATGACTTGACCTCACCCAGTTGTCTCTGGTTTGCCACAGAGCTTTTCAGAGGGACAAGAGGGATTTGCAGGGATGAGGAGGTTTTTCTCTATCATGTTATTTCAAATTAGTGGAAATATTTGCTTTTTTTTCTCTTTGCTTTTTAGTTGGAAATGCCAACAGCAACTTTGTTTTTATGCATCCTGCTTACAGAGATTAGAATTGAAGTTTTAGAACAATTATTGTAATATGTCAGCACAAGTGACGTAAAAACCAGAACTGCAAAGTAAGGTAAGGAAAGGAACAGCAGCCAAAAGATACAAAACGCAAGATATTACAACACAATATTATCTTTTCAGCACAACTAAGCAGAAAAATAGATTCTGCTATTGAAACTCTAATGCCACATTCACACAAAAACACTAAATGCATATTCTTGAACACACTTTCAGCATATGGTGTTCACATTGGACTGTTGTTACGCAATACTAGCACATGCACCTGCTTGTGAAAGTGGTGCAAATCTCACAAATCTTGCTCCAGACTTTTTCTTCCACAGCTCTATCCCGATATATGAAAGAGTTGGTGTCATATGATTCAGTCCTTTCTCTTTCATGATCAATTGTCAAACAGTTGGCACTTCTGTGAATTAAAAGGGATGACATCCATACATCACCAGCAAATCTGAGTACCTGATAGGTCAAAGTTCAACAGGTTTCACTTTCAAAATGTGTTCAATGTTTTGTACCGAAAACAGACTTTAAAATTTGGGAGCACGAGTGTTTTAAACGCGGAAACCAGAAATGTGTTTTTCACGCACTGCCAAAGTCAGTTACAATACTACAATTATGAAGCATCCACTCGCAGAAAAATAGATCAGTTCACATCTTTCTTTTCTGAGCTGCCATCTGGGTCAGAACTGTACAGCTGGAAAGCTCTGATATTGTTTTTTAGCTACGCTAATATTAGCATGGGCTTGTGAGGTGCTATAAGCTAAGTGTAAACAAAGAGCTGATGGGAAATTAGCGGCGCTAGCTTCTGCCTCAACAGTCCCACCTTCAACCCAGAGGCCAATTTCTAATGAACCTCTGCTGCTCTGCAGAAAATATGTCTTAAATAACTACACAGCTAAAAACGACAATCATATTTAAGACCATTTGGAACGATTTTACAAAAGAATATAGTTGGTGTGTTTTATTTATTTATTTATACTAAATACCCTGAGTCACACTTAAGCATTCTCATCCTAAAGCAAAATCAGCAAACCAGAGGTGAAACTTGGGAGTCCTTCAAACAGATCATAGATCACTTTATCTCACAAAAGCAGATGTTGCACTGCTCACTCCTTAGAAGCAGAGAATAACTTTGGTCTTCACTTCTTGGCAGAGAAAGAGGAGAAGTGTTGGCATTCTTCAGTGGATTCCAGTTCTATGTCTGCAGCTGTTTTTCACTAAACTCACACACAAAAAAAGAGGTGCCCTTTAAAAATGTTTGGGTCTTCTGAACATATTGACTGTGGAGTCTTTATTGGCTCAGTTTAATCTACTTGAATGCTAAAAAAATATTAAAATGAACTGTTATTACATGCAGATTGTTTTTTTTTGTTTTTTTAATTGGGGCATGCTGGCAACATTTTTCTTCTTAAAACAAGCTTTAGAGGTTCAAATAAAAATACTGCCATATTGAAAAGCATTACTTTTACCTAAGTTAATTTCGAACTATTGGAATTTAAAAGTAATCTTTTACTTCACAGTCCTGCCTTAAATGTTTAATGTGACTCCTGTGAGGCTTTAAAGCAACTTTTGTTGTGTTACCTGCAGAAAAATATAAAATATAACCTAAGGTAATGTACATTTTGCATTTAAATAATCATGACAACTGTATAAAAAAAGTTAAGTAAAACATAGTACGGTTGAGATAATAAGTTAGCTTCTTCCCTCTCCTTTTCAAGCCATTTGACAATCATTATATATAATGGATTGTCATGTTTGTGTACTGTATGTATAAGTGAAAATAAGTCTATTTATAATTAGAGGTAGTTATAACCTTTAATCTCAAGAGGAAAGCTTTATTTATTTTATATAATCAAACTAATACCTTAAATAGAAATTAAAATATCTGTATTTCTTATTCTTATGATCCTTTTATTTGTTTTTATTGCAGAAATTTGCTTGAAATAAACAAATCAGTCAAACAATCAATCAAACAGAGGAGCCATATGCTTCAATGATGACTACTAGATTAGTATTTGTAATAAAATGTCATGGTAAGCATAAATCATCTGGGTTTTTTCAGTTTTGTTCATAAAAATTAACAAAAAATATTGTTTTAGTCAAAAAAGGGAGTTTATCATTCTTTTCAATATCTACTTTTCTTTTTTTCTCTGTATGTGGCATCATTGACAGTATATGAGAACTGGACTGAGTGAATGTGACATCATCCATAGAAAATGGTTTACTTCCAGCAACAACAAAATTTAGTCCATTCAAACGTCTAGTTTTTTATTTCGCAGCCATGTTGGATCCAGATGACATCAGTAAGCAGTGATTGGTCCGAGTCGGGCTGAGTCAGCGTTTCTATGGCAACCACTCTCATCAACCAGAAGTGAGGCAATTGGAACTCCAGATCCTTGCCACTTGAAAATTATCTTAGGAGAATCTGTCACTCAAATGCTTTACGTGAGACCACCTACTTTTACTGAGGTATCTGATTGGCCAGTTTAATAACATACTTTAGGAAATACGTCAATAAAAAATTGTATTGAGAACACGTTAAAAACAAGAAAAGTATTTCTGACAAACATAATGGCTGAGTTATAGCAGTTTATTTCTCTATAGAAGTCAATAGGATTTTGGCTTTTTGGAATCAGCAGGTACTTCCTGTTTGGAACGTCAGGGGGGGAGGAGTCACTCAGTCCAGTTCTTCTGTACAGTCAATGTGTGGGATGAAGTGTGATTTAAGTTGATGAATTTATGAACCAATAGGAATGTAAATATATTTGAATTTTTCAAACTTCCCAACATTTTGATCAAATAAAGTTTGAGTTGCTTTAATTGCAAGATGAAGCTGCAAATGTATTTGTAATTAATTTATCATTTCAAAGGGGTGGGCTAAAATAAGTTTGACTTTTGCCTATTCTCTTTCCAGCTTTGATAGAAATTACTAACATGGTTTATTGTTATTGTCATTTAAACTCTGTCCTTGAGATTTTTTTCTTCTTTTCACTTTTGTGCATAAAATGTTGAAAATGAATTTGGAAATAAATGTGTGCATGTTGGAAATAAATACAATAAAAATATCTGTATGTTTTGTAAGAATAAGAAAACGCTACAGAGAGGGTGTGGTGTAAATTCTTAATGGCCTCGCCTCCACACAGAAGTCTGGTTTGTATCCTCGGCCGCAGCATTCTTTCACCTAATTATTTCAAATGGTTCGGTAACAGCTGGACTCGCTGGCTGAGCATCCTGCATCCCTCCGTCCCTGGACTTTGACAGCGAAGTCCCGGCCGTGTGTTTACTCTGACTCTATTGATCACCGAGCAGCCTGACAGGCCAAATCAGGAAAGTGCAGCGTTTGCTCAACACTGAACCTTTCCACATGCATCCCAGCAAACACAGATTTCTGCAACTGATGTCTGGCGTGAGGATGTGATAACAAGTGTCAACATCATGTGGAGTCAAAACCTAAATCACATTTGTTAATATTTGATGGAGAACATCAAATCTGCACTGTTTTAGCAAAAGGTGCATATTTTTGTTCTTCACTTAGTCAAAAGTTAAGATTAATAACTCACCAGACTTTGTGCGATCCTGGTCAAAGAGAAAGGCAGATCCTGGAGTGGACAGCCAATCTAGTGAAGACATCATGAGCACGAGCAGGAGACTGGGGTAGAATACGTCAGCCATGATCCTGGAGGAACACAGGGGTGAATGAGAGAGAGGCCGAGACTCTGATTCCGTCGAACTGCATAAGTCCATTTTAAATACCCCCCTCCTCCCTGACTCCCTCCCTCTTTTACTCCTTTTCTTTCTAGCTGTCATTCAAGCACATATTGTGACTGCCATTTATTTTCAGCTTTGCAATATGAAACCCAACACGAGACGGGGAGATAATTAACTACCATGTCAGCTTTACTGTGCAGAATAAGACCACTGCCATGCAGCACTTCATTTAAACAGATATAAAATAATCAGATTCACACAATTTTGAACATTTCTTTTTGTTTTACAAAATAATTTTGAACATTTTTCAGATTTTTTTGAAAACTTAAACTTCAGATTCTTAGAATGTCAAGTGACTATAAGCACTTGGAAAAAACAAACTTGAACAAAAGAGTGAATTAGTCTGGATATATTTACATTAAATTAGAGCTTGTATAAAAACATAATAAAACTGAGACTGCTAGATTCTAAATAGCGACACAAATTAGTAACACTCAACACCTACTGCTGCTCTGGGCTGCAGCAGCAAATGAAAAATATATCAAATCAACAAATTTGCATCAGCATTTACACAAGACTGTTTGAGCACAAATGCATTGCAATGGCAGACACACATTTCAAATACACCTGGGATGCTCAAATGAGTGATATTTACCTGTTGAATAATTAGATTCTTGTTTTTGTCTCCATGAAATCACATTTTAAAGACACACCCCAATGAAAATGATTTTAGATAAAGAAAATTAAGCACAAAATTGCATTTATATGTAATTCTTTGTTCAAATCATTGTGAATAAGTGGCAAGCATTTTTATTTTATTTTAAAACGACTGGGCCACAAGCTGCCTGCTTTACTCCATTCTGATGCATCCACTTGTAGACGACTAGATCCATGTACATCTTTGTTTTCCTCATCTGAACTGTCATCAGGTTCAAAACTGTACAGCTGGATTGCTCCAATATTTCTCGCCATTTTTCTTACACCAGTAATATTAGATTGGGACTGTGAGGGGCAATAAACTAGGGGGAGAGCATGAAAACAGAGCTCTCAGCAATAAAAAGGGGGCGGGGTTGCTTCACGCCAGCGATCCCGCCTACAATACAGTAGTGAATTTGCTGCTCTGCAGAAAGTATGTTCTAGACAACAACATATTTTTCTATTCTTTGTCTAAAAATTACACAATCATAATTAAAAGACCACCGGGAACGCTTTTACGACAGATCAAAAGATGTTTGAAGTGGGACTTTAAGTTAATCCTTCTCAAATTTTCAATTCAACTCACAAACATTTTGAAACTTTTCTGCATCTTCTTCCAGCTGTTTGCAGTTTGTCATGACTAGTTACAGCTTGGATGGATCCCCTCGTTAAATTCACAAGATGCCACAACAATTAGATAGACACATCCAACAACTCTGTAAATATATTGCAAAAACAATGGAGCTTTTTTAGCAAATGTTCAGTGTTTCTCTCACACAGTCACCGCTCCAAAACAATTCAACTGCAAGCCCTGGTATTTAGGACTCTGGAATATTCTAAACCAAATGGTCTCTCCTGAGATTTGTTAAACAGCTTGTTAAGCAACCAAGATTGACTGAGTTCAAACACAAAACCAAAGACGTTGAAACATTTAAAAGAGCAAGAACCTCAATAAAAAAAAGAAAAGTTATTTTTACTAATGTTCTCAAAATGTGTTTGTCTGCAGGGATAATCTGGGAGGCATTGGTGTCTGTGTAAAATAAAAAAAAAGTAAAAGGCACATGAGAACCAGCTGGAAAAAGCCACAATTTCCACACTACAGTAGTATCGCCATGGTGGAAAAAGGTTGAAGGTGGCAAAGTTCTAGAAAACTGTTCAGTACAAATGAAAAGGAAAAAAGGCTGACAAAAAGTGATGGAAATTCACGTTAGCCACACGTCATTTTTCAAGCCAAAATGGACATTGCTGCATTGCCCACACGTATTTTAAGCACGTCCAAGGCTGGATTGTTTCCAGGACCCATTTGCTTATTTCTCCCAAACCGTATCCATAATCCTAACCTTAACCCTTCCTCTGGCTCTGTGTGGCCAAGGAAAAAGTTTAGTCCTTTTGAAAATTATGCAAGAATAGAATGTTTTACTGACATTTTCCAGGTCATTTTAGGAAGTGCAAAAATTTACAGTTGGGTTACATTTTTTGAACAAAAACAGCTGCCAAGAAAACATAGTCAGCATTGTCAATGCTCTGTAGAAACCCATTCTGTCTGTTTGCAGCATGGGTAGCTAACAATCCTGCATGCAGCTCCCAAAAGTAGACTATTGGTTGAAAAAGTCTGAGTCTAAAGCTTATTTCTTCAATCTGGTTTAGTTAGAACCCTAATTCAGGGAGTATTCAGACTGGAATAGTTTGTCGGTCCGGACCAAGTCCACTTAATGTGTTCAGACTATATTCAGACTGGCATCTCCCGGAGATTTCTGTTTCAAACTAAAGTTTGTAAACAAAAGCATGTGACTAAAGATCTCTTCAGACATTAGCCAGGAGTTATGAGGGCGGGGCAAAGCAACGGGAAAAGGAAAAATGGAAACTGGGACAGTTCACGTATTCAAATTTTATACTTCGCTGACCAGTTTTGAACATTTTTGCTTTGTGGTAAGGTGGAGGCATGCTGCGAGGCGGTTACTGAGGAGACCACGCCCATGAAGGTACAGTGATAAGTGTTAATATCAGGAAAACGGTGTGAGAAGCAATGTGTACCCAGTAAAACTTGTTTAGTGAGTTTGCACCCAAATGTGTCCGGTGTGAATACACCCCTAGTGTTTACGTTATTAGTGTTATTTTTGAAAAATCCATTCTAATATCAAGGATTCATGTAACCTAGCTAACTATAATGTTCTTCTTCCACGTTTTCTTGATCTGTACCTCAGCTGCGCATCCATTTTCTACGTATGCGTCATCATCTTTAGAATGATGGAGCTGCTGCAGTCTAATCTTTCTTTCTGTGGAGATGAAAGGCAGGGTACATCCTGAACAGGTCACTGGTCCGTGGCAGGGCCACACACACAGAAAAAGAAAAAAAAAAAAAAAAACACCACACACACACTGAACAGTTATGTGGATCCACATGTACTCCAAGGAGAACGAAATTACACCAGTCTGTGCCGGGTATCTGATCCTCGGGTCGTCTGTGACGGCAGGTTTTTAATTATCCCCAAAGTGAGAGTGGAAACCATATGGTGAGGCCTCTGTATGGCTAATGTCTGCGAGGGCTTACACTGAGACACGAGGGCAGCTGATTCAGGCTATTTTACACAAGGCTTCAGTCAAGTCAAAGGATTTTGTTCAAATATCAACAAAGTAAGGAAAATAGTGTACATTCACACAGTCCATGATGTCATGATGCAGCTCATCCTCCACCTCTGTGGAGTCCTTCCACTGACAGTCATGACAGCTGGGTGGGTCTGAGCAATGAAAGATGCAGAACAGAGTGTCCTGAGGACCAGGGTTGGGAAGCACTGCATTATGGGAAAGATTTTGTACATACCCTTTAATGTATTATGACCACATAAAACTTGAATTTTAAATTTCAACATAAAATTTTGGGTTAAATCTATTGTCACTAAAAACATAATCAAAAAGAAGCCTTCAGTCTTATATTTGAACACATTAACAAAAAATAGTGAAAAAAGGGTTCTAAACTTAATTTTATTATCAAATTCTTGACAAATATGTATATGAATTTAAGTTAAATTTTATGTTAATAATCAAGCGTGTTTCTCTATATATAAGAAGCTTCTGAATAATAGCAAAAAAAATAGATTGCTGTTTACTTTGCTCTATATTTGAGTGAAGTTAATCAAATCCTTAAAACGGCAATGTTAGATTTAAAGTTTGCCATTTTCAAAACGGGAAATGTTGGCAGGTTTTTGATTATTGAAAAAAGAAAAACACTTTTCTTAGCATATTTTCAGCCATTTAAAAAAATGTTTGCTGCTTTAACTGTTTCACACATATTTTAACTTGTTAACCTCTAGTTTGTCCACACAGAATATCCCAGTCTCCTCAGTCTCTATGGAAATGTATCTAAGTAAGTTTTTTTATATAGCACCTTTCACAAGCAAAGGTCACAAGGTGTCTCTATTTTAGATGTATGAATAAAAAAAAACAAAAAACTGCAATCTATATGTTTTCATTACTAAACAGGATTGTGTGTAAAGCAATATTAACCAACTTCCATAAGGTCCTCGTAGAAACACGTGCAAACTCTCACTGGTCAATAAGATGGTGCCAGTGGATGAGTTCTACAAGTCCAACTTCTAAATATAGGCCCAACCTTGAGTCCACACCCTTAGCTATTTACAGCTGTCTCCACAAGTTTGCTCAGCAGCTAACAATCCTGCATGCAGCTTTCATTTATCCCTACATTTTTCCTCTTCTGAGAATCTTTTCTGAACTTTCGCTAATCAAACTCTCCGTTTCCCACTCCGTTATATATCGTTCTATCCAACCGGAATTCCTAAGATCATTTCTTTTTATAATTTTAATGTGTTCAAATTGTCTTTTTAGCTTAAGACGAACAAGAAACATAACAATTCAAACAAGAAAGAGGCTGTTTTGAAAGATTTATGGTACAGATGAAACAGGATTCTTTTTTTGTTAAACGTTTGGCCTGATAAAAATATGTGCCCAGATGTCATTCAACTCCAGATCACACAAAGCAGAGAATGCTGGTTAAAGCTGTGCATCAGATCGCTCATAAAAGCTCTATTCTCTAGTCGTCAGCTCCCCGTCGTCTTCAGATCCCATCAAACCCTTTCAGTGTCTCTCAGTCTTTAGCCTCAAAACCTGTAATAAATCAATTTTCTCCTGTGGCTGAGGCACTGCTATCACAGTGATTAGCACATTTTTTCCATCAGTTAGGAAACCAAAGCGAAGGAGGACAAAGCAGCTCCTTCTCTCTACCTTGGCCTGGTTTTAATCCTGGAATGTCATCCCGATTTTGTCCACATTTGTCCCCCATCCTCTCTTGACCAATGACGGTTTTCTGAGAATCACAGGAAGGAGCGCCAAGTCCCAATCAGAATAGAGGGAGGCTCACTCCAGGCCTCATGGGGTCTCCTTTGGCAAAAATGTGCGGTCACCCCTCCTCCCCGGCCTCTACCTCTGGCCTACAGGGCTCGCTCGCATGCATGCAGCACACATTCACATGTTGACTTGCCACCTCGCTGCCTGCAACATGCCTCTCCCATGTTTTCTCAAATATCTATTAATCTTGTGTGTTTGGGAGGAAGCTGACAATGACAGGGAGGGAGCGGGGATTACAGGGAAAGGTTGGCAAGAGGGAAAGAAATGGAAAAGGTTAGAGAGTGAGAGGTCATCCTACACAGTCGCAGCTTCTGCAGAGGCAACACGTGCGCACACGCAGGCGTGCACAAAGCCATAGTGCAGGCCCAAGTTTAGCTTGAGGTTCCACAAAAAAATGTAGGAAACATATAAAGAGAGTGAGGAATGTCAGCTGGTATTCCCCGTTTCCACATTTACCAGCGTTTTTCACAATTACATAAAGACTATTAGCTTTATTTGATTTATTGATTTATTGATTAATTTCCCTTTTTTTTTAGAAACATAAACAAAAAAATTCAAAAAGAAGAAATTTGGATGACATGAAGTCAAGATTTTATGAGCAAAAAAATCCCAAGAGGACATCAAAATTCAGTACTGGAAGTACTCACCTGGAGTATTTTAATTGACAATCCTAACAATTAAATTTTTGTTCCTGTTTTCAGCTTTAAAAAGCCTAAATCATGCAATTCTTAAGGTTTTCAGAGTAAGCTATATCCATATATATGATATAGTGCTGCCACAAACGATTATTTTAAGAGTCGACTATCACTGATTATTTTTTTCCGATTAGTCGACTAATTGGGTCATACGCAAACTGGATGCTGAAAAGGCTAGAGCTGATAGCTGAAGATGCTGAAATTGATAA
Organism: Oryzias melastigma; assembly: GCF_002922805.2. NCBI lineage: Eukaryota > Metazoa > Chordata > Actinopteri > Beloniformes > Adrianichthyidae > Oryzias > Oryzias melastigma. The sequence goes on from NC_050520.1 coordinate 9,579,627, forward strand.
CTAAAATCACTGAAGCTGAAAGCCAGTTAAACTATTAGTTTAATTCCAAATTAGCCTAAAAAAACTGAAAAAAGCTTTAATTAGCCAAAACAGCTAACATGCAGCTGAAATATTATCTAAACTCCAAAATAGCCTAAAAAACCTTCATAAATGCCAAAATAGTCCAAAAACTAGCATAATGGCATTATAGCTTTCCACTTTACTACACTCTGACTCCATATAATATAAAGTAACGACTAATTGACACTTAAATTAGCCGTCGACTTTTTTAATAGTCGATCAGTCGTCGATTAGTCGACTAATCGTGGCAGCCCTAATATGATGAAATATTATCTAAAAATTATTTTTTTAGTGCACTATGAGTTATTTTTAAAAACTGGACCCTGGAAATGAAATCACTAACATGCAGCAGTTTTTAATCAATTATTTGTTTTATTTCATTTATTTTTTTGCATATTTTGATTCTCTGACATGTCCGGTGTGTGTAACTTTTGCTTCTTAACCAGGACTACCTTAAAAAAGAGATCAGTCAATCTCAGAGGGATTTGTTTTCCAAGTTAAATAAAGGTTAAATAAATAAATAAACTCCTCTTCGTACCCAGAAAAAGGAAGACTCAGTCTCAAAAGGAACCACCTTTTCCTCCTTGTTGATGTCGTCTATTTCATGACGTCATCCTAGATTCAGCCTCGGCAGCCTGTCTGAGTTGGATGTTAGATGGATGTGCTTATTGTATATAAAAGCAATATGCACATCCATCTTCTTCTTCCTTGAAGAGGCTGTTCTCATTTTCTTACATCCCGATGTGAGGACCTTCTTGATTTTGTCGACTGGGAGGAGCTGGTGCTCAGAGAGCAGGTTTTGTGTTTTTCAATATAAATTGTTGTGCATCGGGAGCAGATGACAAAATTGTGTTTGAAAAGGAGCTTATTTGTGATGTAGAAAATACACTTGGTTATCCTGGGGTTTGGCTCGTCCACGCTCTAAGCAACAGGAAGGAGAAGGGTGGGGTTGCTCTGCACCACTAGTCCCGCCCACAAATCAGAGGCGATCTTCTAATGAACTAGTGTCGCTCTGCAGAAACTTTGTCCTAAGAAACAATTATTTTTTACTAAAAGCGGCATAATCCTAACTAAAAGAACACTGGAAACACTTTTATAATAGATAAAATGATGATCGGAGCGGTGCATTAAAATATGAAAATGTAGCAGTGAATCCAATAGAAGTGGTTGAAAACCCTTGGACATGAACCCTGGTTTGGCCGGGCGTACGACCGCCAGCCCTCTGATTGGCAGGCGACCGCTCTCCCTCCTGAGCTGCAGCCAGCCTCAGTTATTACACAAGAATCGTGTAAACAGATGCAATGGCTTCAACTTTTCCCCTTTCCTGCCAGTCTCTGTCTTTAAATAAGCAACACTAGAATAAATGGACCACTTTAGAATGAGTCCTCGTGTTCAGTCAGATGCAGTTGAGGCGAAGGACTCGCTGACTGAATCACTCGAGTCTCGACTCCACAGCTGCTTCTAACGGGACCGTCGCATGCTTTTGCTGCATGCGTGCGTGCGATCGGGCGGCCGCCTGCAGGCATGCATGTATTGCACTCGTGTGTTTGTGCGCACTCTTGGGCATGCAGATACGGCTACTGAATGGCTCTTATGTCTCCTTCTCTTATTTCATAAGAGAGTGTGGAAAAGTCCGAGTCAGCACACTGGCATAAGAGGAGCCTCTGCTGGAAGTGGATCAGGTCACACATCTGCAAACACTGCTCCTGTCTGTGTGTATGCAAGCCCGGAGAGGGAAAGAGTGCATGCAAGCTGCTGCATCTACGTGCATGTGCAGGACCAAATGCAAAGAATCGTAAAGCAGGAGTGTGAGTCCAGCAAAAACGGAGAAGCAGCATCTGGAAACTGGTGGATTTGCAGAACCCTATGATTTTAGACACCCAAATGCAATCTATCAGTGATGCTAAAAGAAAAAAGATCCACATACAAAACTTTTAAATTATTTAAAGCAGAGGGTACAGGCAGAAAAAATACATCAAATTTCCTCCTAAGTTAAATGAAGTCATCTGGATTTAAACTGCTCGGCGTTTAAATGATTTTAAAGAAGGAAAAAAAAAATTCCAATCCACCCACTTTTTCTTCTGGACTGAAAATATATTTCATTTCTCTTCTCCGGAGCTGCACACATCCTGACAACTTTACAGCGATTGTTTGTAAAACCTAATGGGTTACAGAGAGCTGTTGAGCTGTCACACAACACAGAACAGATGGATTTGGTGGAGTAACACCGATGGAGTTCCAAAAACACAACATTCATAACAAACAAACACCACCCACCTTTATAGCTGCAAGTTTTTTTGTATAAAACTACAAAAAAATACAACTTTTTAAACATCTTCTCCTATAATAAGACAGTTAACCCAAAAGTTTCAGCACAATTGTTTATGTATTTAAACTGTCTTCAAGTTTGGCTCCACGGGCTGTAAAATGCTTAAAATATGTAGAAAATCAATCCAATAGTTCTAAAGTTGGCATGTAACCAATTTATCTTTAATTGTGAAGATTAAAACAAAGTTCAGGCGCTTGGACATGATGATCCTGATTCTCGTGAAGCATCTTCTCAATCCCATATCAGACTTTTTAACTATTTAAAAGAATGTTTACGCAAAAAGATGAGGAGGAATGCAGTCAGCATGTTCAAGAAAAACACAGCTGAGTTCAGAATCTCTGTTTTAGGGTGAAAATCGGGGGAGATATGCCATGTTTGGAGCGCATGGAGCTTGAGAAAAGTCTGCAGTAAGCAGCCTGGATGTGTGGGCTGGAAAAAAAGCGCAGAAGTTTCGACACGATCGTGTGCGCTTTCCCAAATGAAAAGTACGCACCAAAGTTTTGGAAAACACGTCGGGACTTACTGCTCTAGAAGTCTGGAGGAGTACTTTTTCACAAGTTGGTCATCCACTGGTCCAGCGCCAGCCCCCGGCGGTCCCGCGGCTTCGCTCAGGCCCGAACAGGAGCTCCGCGCTCGAGCCGTTCACATCCCAAAGTCTCCCGGAGAGCCGTGCGCGTTCCCGGTCAGGACTTTGGGGGCTTCTTATCCGCTCATCGCTTTCGCCTTGTTTAAAGAGACACGCGTTCGACGAAGCAGAGAAAGTACCTGCTTTTGAGGCGGCGGTGAAGCGCCCTCATCCGCCGACAATCCGGGTCTGCTCCGTGAGGAGCGCGCAGGGGGACAGCCAGCGAGGGAGTGAGGGGCCAGCACTCCAAAATAAAATCCCCCCTGCTGCTGCAAGCTGCGAGGAAAAACGTATACATACACCCTCGAAATAGACTCTTTGGTGGGTCTTGACAAAACAAAGCAAAAAATTCAACTAATGCAATTTTTAAAGAATGTTTGTACTATACTCTGCAAAAACAAACACCTTAGAAATGGAAATAAGTCCAAAAATTATTTCCCCTTTGACATATTTTCTTCAAATAAGCCAATTAAAAAAATCTCCCAATGGGGTAAGAAAAATGATCTTACCAAGAATTCTAATTTCTTAGAGAAGAAAGTATTGTTTTCTTAAATACCCTGTAATAAGATTATTTTTCTTGCAATCAGAAGATTCCATTTTTACAGTGAAATCATGTACAGTGGTGGACTTACCAGTTTGGGGGCCCTGGCGAACAATAAGTCGGGTCCTCTGCAGTGGCATTAATCATGTCTTCTTTATAACCCTTATCCTGGGTAAAATGTATGTAACATATGTTTTCATTTGTTTGTTTGTTTGTTTTCATTTGTCAGGTTTTTACTTAAAAAAATACCATCCATCCATCTTCTTCCGGGTCACAGGGGCAGGAGTCTAAGCAAAGATACCCAGACTTCCCTCTCCCAGGCCACTTCTTCCAGCTCCTCTGGGGGGGACCCCGAGGTGTTCCCAGGGTTAGCCGAAAGACGTAGTTTCTCCAGCGTGTCCAGGGTCTTCCCCAGTGGGACATGCAGAGAACACCTCTCCAGGGAGGCGTCCTTGAGGCATCTAGACCATAGGATCAACCAGCTAAACTGGTTCCTCTCAATCTGGAGGAGAAGCGGCTCTACTCCGAGCACAAATCTACTTGAATAATGGATCAAAACAATATGAAGTGGCATCAACAACACAATTTCTCTCTTTTCTCTTCTCATTCTTGACTTTCTTTATTTTCTTTTTGAGCTCTTTTGATTCTATTCTTTTCCTTTTTCTTTGTCTTTCTTCCTGCATGTTTGGAAGCTCAGCATCACATTTTTGCTTTCTTTTTGATTGCTGCTTTTTTCTTTGTTTCTTTCTAAACTCTTGGAATTGTCTCTCTCTGCTAGCTAACTTGCTGTTCATGGAATATTGCATTGCTGCCGATTTACAGGGGAGGATAAAACACTTTCATATGAGTAGTCTTATACCATCTCTGTTTTTTTTTCTTTTACTACAGTATGACAAAGTCAAATTATGATGGCCATTAAAATTATTTAGAAATATTTCAATTGGAGCTCAAGGCCCCAAAAGTATTGGGGGGCCTAGGCAATCGCCTACCATTGGTGATTGGTAAGTCTTCCCCTGCGCATTCACTCTATATTTTGTATTTTTTCTGTGTGTACACCTACAAGTTTATGTGAGTTTTCAGTTCATCTTTGTCTCTATTTTATATTTATTTTGTGTCTATGTGTGAGTTTTATTTCTATTGTGGTGCAACTTTGATTTACTATTCACAACTAAATCAATGAAAAACAAATCAAAAGTAAATCAAGCAATTATTTGGTTCAGTTTTTACAAGTCCTTTTCTTTTCAAAGTAATGTGTCAAACATGCTAATGATTGTACGATACGATACAAATCTAACAACAACAGTAGCAATTAAAACAATGAAATAAGTTTATTCAAACCTGTCTCTTAAGGAAAACTGTAATTTCACTTAATTGAAATTAATAATTTAACAAAGATAATCATGTTCTTCATCATCATCAATATAGAATAACAATAATATAATTATTATATGTTTAAATATATGACAATGCATGTTTATCAAAATGTCACTAATGTCCCCAAAATTTTCTTTACATATTTAAGTGTAATTTTTTTAAACGTACTAGTCTGAAAAACTATCTAGGATATTCGTAAATTGTTTATCCTCCAACCCCAACCTTTTTTTTTTTTTTTTGGAGACAAAAAAAGATAATTTTTTTGTTCAAAATGTATTTTCAGTTGATCAATCCCCATAGAAATCCCCTGAATTGCCAAAGCTTCCTCTCCTCCTGCTGATCAAATGCATTGAGTTTTGGAGTTTCCCCTTCAGAATACTCCCGCCTGTGAGGCCTCACGTGGAGGGTCCAGGTGTGACAACATGAGAGCTTCGCCCACAGTTGCAGCCTTACCCCTGACCCAAGAGCCTTCAGTTCAGATGGACGTCCCTCCCAAACACGTGATGAAAACACACATACCCCCCACCCACACGCATCTGTGTGCACTTTTTCAGCACAACATCTGCGCATAAACAATTGTTTATCTGGTGCATATTTGACTTGTAGTCAATCAATTCAAGGCAGAACCTCCATCAAAGTGAACAGAATCAATGTTCTTATTAAGGGCTGAGGTAGTCTATCATTTTTCAGACTGTATCCTGCACTCATTTAGAGTGCTCCGGCTCCGTGAGAACTGATGTCATGTGTTACACCAATTGAGCTGCTCAGCCTCGAATATTTCAAACATGTCTAATGGCACTTAGCCTTGCATATATGCTGGTAATGAAGGTCAAGAAAACAGATTGAATCAAGTGAAAACATCTGAAAAAAAAAGAAAAGAAAATAAAAACAGGCTAATTTAAAGGCACAAATAGAAGAACTGGAGGTGATTAGTGGAGGTTTGTTTCCTACAGCACAGATGAAGTGTTGACTTTATTTAAACAGGAAAAGCGCTCTCCTATCTGCCGTCGTCTCTGCTTAACAAACTTCATAAGTAACATTTCACCCACCTGCAGAAGTGTGTCCATCAACATTCAAGAAGACGTAGACCTCTTGACGGAGACAAACGTTTTTCAGTCATCTCAATTTATTTATTTTCTCTTAATGGAGCCACTTTTTCAATTAAAATAAAAACAAAAAGAAACTTGAGAAACAAGCAGCTCCAACCCTCCGAGGGTCTTATTTGTTATTGACTTCCTGGCATATGCTGATATGTGATAGCTGAGCTATGCCTGTGGCCCACACTAAAGTCTTTGTGAATGCTCTGGAAGACTGGAGCTGCATTTCTTTCAGTTGTGTTCACATGGGATGTGGGTTCACGATGTTCTGGTGTTAGTCAATATCACCTATCAAATTTATATTGACTTTTAATACTTCAAGTGGTTTTAGGACTCATTTTTATTCCATCTGGACATTCAGAAGTGAAGTTCCACATTATGCTGGTCTTCTTTTGTCACACCAATTCTTTTGTTTGCGTACGCATAGCAAAAAGTATTCACTCATCACCCAGATCAATGATTAAGCTGTTCCAATCCCTTTCACAAGTGTGTCACATCACACAGACTGTTCTACAAGCAGTCAGTTTGTTGGATTCTCGTGAAAGAATGAGCTGCTCTCAGGAGCTGAGAAAATTCCAGCATGAAACCCTGATAGGATATCATCTGTATTGAAATTCCAGTCGTAAAATGTTAATTCTGCTCGGTGTTCTGCAGGTGGGTTGTGCTTTGAGGCATTCTCGGTTGGCACTTCATCAATAAACTGGATTGAATTGTCATTAGTATTGTAAAAAAGTAAAAGGATTTGAGTCAAAAGTAGTAGAAACAAAACAATAAAGCCAGGTCAGAGGGTCCTAGAGATACATACAAGTCCTGTTTTACAAGTCAAGTCTGAAGTCTTTGACTGTAATGTCAAGTCACTAGTCTTAAAACCATCTTGGGAACACAATACCAGACAGTTAATATTTCCATATTCATATTATAAAAACTTTATAAAAAGAGCTTTTATTTTCAGAACAGACTTCAATGTACTGAAGATGAAAATAAGAATAAACTAATGTACTTTGTACAGATGTCTTTGAGGTTGAGTCTCAACTCCAAGTCCTTACGTCTGGTAGATGTCAAGGCACATGCGGCCCAGAACTCAATGACTTTCTGAAGAGTAAAGCACTACAGACCTTCAAACTTTTTTATCTTAGATTAAGAACAGGTTCAGGGAATGGATGTCCATGAGCTGCATTCAAGCTTCCATACATCATCCAGTGCGATGTAAAGCATTGTGATGTGAGGTCTAAGTGATGTAAACCACACTACCACTGGGAGCAGTGGGAACATTCTCTTGAGGGACATATCGCAAACTTCTAAATCTGGTAATCTCTGAGATGACTGGGGTTGACAGTTGTCAAAAGAACAGTGTTTTCTGACTGCATGGTGCAAAGAGTTGAGCTTGGTGGAGTGGGTATTATGGTGCTGCATTTGGCCTCTAGGGGTGTAAAGATTAACATGGAGAATTCCTTTCTTGCATCTTTGTGGTAAGTGTTTGGGCTGGTCTTCACCTGGTCCAACATCACTCCACACCAGCGCTCAACGAATGTCCATGAAGACAGATCACTGGGTCTGGTGTGAAAGAACTTGACTGGCCAACAACCAGTTAATCTGAAAGAGTATCTGTGATGAAACTGAGATCCAAGCCCTCCTGTGCAACCTGTCCTGCCTGCTATGCAGCTGGTGTGCCACAGCAAAGGCCCCTAAACTCAATAGTGGCGCTGTGAGCATGAGCCATTACAGGTAGTTCAGCCAATGGGACACCACCCTGTGTGTGTGTTAGCCCTGCCTTGGTACAAACAGTACGAAGAGTTTATGAGTGAAGCCAAAGGTGGCGAGCAATCGACCCCCTGAGATGCTGTCGGCATGGCACTGCTCTGGTGTGCTGTGAATAGGTCCTTGAACTAACTATTGCTAAATGGGGGGATTTTAGGGACATATTAGCTGTGACTTATTAGTCCTTACTATCTTTTCTGAAAGACTTTTTGAACTTGCACCAAGGATTCATGTGTTCAATTTTCTCAATAGTCCAGTAAAAAATTTTGGACTCAATGAAATGTTACTTCAATTTCACCACACTAATCTATTACAAATCTACTGTAAAACTTCTTTTTTTCCCCAATTAGGATAAAAGATGTTGAGGATAATAGATTGAAATCCCTAGAAGTTTTTTATTTTGTAATTCTTTGTAAAATTCAAGATGTTTGCCTCTTCCAGAGGTTTAAAGGTCAGTCAAACTTTGGTTGTGGTTGTAGACTTAACCTGGTGCTGTGTGAAAATTTTTGAAGATTTGCATATACAAAAATATTCCATGTTTTGTTGAAAATGTGAAAATTGTCAAATTTTTCAACAAAATCACATTTTTTTTTAATTTATTGTGTTTATTTTATTGGTGGTGGTTGGGAGGGTATCTTTCACTTTACGCAAAATAAATGTATGTCCTATATGGAGGACACTAAATTTTGATTGAAAATCACATTAACAAGTAGGAATTTCCAAAATAATATTGGCTAAGCTCTTGTAGTCCAGGGCTGAAAAAGCAAAACACTATTTATTGTTATTGTGCAAATGTATAGAAGTAATAGAATCCAGAATACAGAAGCATAATAGTTGTAGCAATAGTTTTTTTATGATTTTTTTCAGTCTTATCTTTTGTTGGCTAAAGCCATTCCTGCTGAACTCGGTCATATTTACCTTCTCAGTGTTCAGTGTAACAAGCCCACTTTCTATTCAAAAGACAAAAACATTTTTCAAATATTATGAAATAAATTGGTTTGCAACACAGCTGAAATGTCTAAATTAAACAAAAATAACTGACCAGATTAAACAATTATTTAAAATGTCTTGGATCAGGAGCAGATGTAAACCGAATGTTTGATAAACTTCGGGTTTGTGACGCAGCAACTGCCATGGAAGGCCAAACTCTCTTTTCTCCTCAACAATATTGATGCATCCACTTGCAATCAAATAGATTCGTGAACGTCTCAGTCGCCCTCATCTGACATGTCATCTGTATCGAAACTGTGCGGCTGGATATCGCTCGCAGTTCGTTTTTGTTTTTTTAACTACGCTAAAGTTAGCTTGGGCTTATGAAGTGCTATAAGCTAGCAGGAGAGAGTGTAAACAAAGGGCTGATGGGAAATGACTCAGAGGCAAATTTCTACCTAGCTCCCAATGCTCTGCAGGAAATATGTCTTAAAAACAACACAGGTTTTTGATTTTGGCTAAAAATTGTGTTAGCATCATTAAAACACCACTGGGAACAATTTTACAATGGAAAAAAATATAGTTGGAGTGGAAATTGAAGATTGATTTGCCTTTTAAGGCCATATTTGGCTTTTTTTTTTGCCAAAGCATCTCTTTTGAGCAGTTTTTCTCAACCGTTCTTTTCTTTTTTCCACATAACGAAGGAGTGCCCTTTGTATCAACCCCTCCAGCTCACCTGTAATGTGTTTAGTGTCGTTTCAAATTGACATTTCCAACAGCCTTTCCTCGCCTCTTTGATTTAAAGAAAAAAGAGAGGATGACCACAACACTTAGATCTGACCTTTAACCTTTGAATGAATTGATTTATGCTGCAAGGAAATCCTTCAATCAATACAATGTGTTCCAGTATTGTAAATTGTATTGTAAAGGCCTCTCGACATATCTGGATCAGGGAAATGAGAGCTAATAAACAACAGGCCACAGTGTCTTTAAGTCCATTTCATCAGAGATGTGCTGATAAGCTCAGAGGGATTCACATACATTTGAACACTTATCCCTAACCGGCCATATGTAGGACAGCAGGAGGTAAGAGCACAGACAAAGTGAAGTGGGGAGGAAATTGAAGTGAATTAGCAAGATTGCATGGAGTGAACAGGATTTACAGAGTATCAGCGTGAAAGCCCCACCATGTGCAAAACAACACAATTAGGAGGAACGCTTAGCTTAATCAGTGAATGCATCATGCAAATGAAGGTGTTTTTTTCCCTCCCAAACCTTCTCTCATCCTGTCTGTTATCATGGAATACAAATCAGGGATTTAACTTTAATGAAAGGAGAGCAACAGAGAAGCGGCGTGCAGCGTGGAGAGAGAGGTGTGAAAAGGAAACGGCGGGCTGTGCTTGGAGACCAGCTCATCAGATTAATAACAACCGCTTTCCTCTGTCATCTGTTCCAATTCTGCAGCATGTTTGCACAAACAGAAAACAGTAATACGTTCTAATCAGTAAAGAATATAATAGTTAGAAAGGCAGCAACAAATTAGATGCACGATGAGTGACGCTTTTAGGGTTTCCACTTCAGTTTTATTTAGAAGCAAACTGAAATCATTTTTAAAAAGATTATTTTATTTTTTGAGCAAAGTATAAGTAGGCAGGGTAATTATTAGTTTTGAAGATCAACAGATATCTAATTGCATGATTAACTCACAAAGCTGGAATTGAATCTAAAGAGTTCTTGTGTTTTATCTGGGCAGAAAAGACAAAAATATAAAGACAATAAGGGTGGGATTATATAAATTTGCTTCCTCCCACTCCCTAACAACCAATCAATACTAGTTATATGTCTTCTTTCATTTGATTTACTTTGATTTCTTAAAATGAATCAAATGTAAACATATTTTTTCAATCTTTTTTTACAAAGGTTTTCATAAATGTTTATTCTGCTCTCATCGACACTTTGATTAAACACCCCAAAGTGCAGCACAGCTGTTCATTCTTTATCGAGCTGTTGTATTCCAACCACTACACACGTTTTACGAGCTTCCTTCAAGAGGGTGTCATAAAGTAGCTACAAAAATCATAATTTATGAAACATTTAAGTCAAAGCTTTTATTGTCACCCGTGCAGAGATAGAACATGTGCTTTGACAATAGGCAAAGAGTTTTAGTTATCTCAAAAATGCTGCATTTGAGACACCTTTAATTAAAAGTTTGGTCATTTCGCTTTTCCCTGCATGGCACTTCTGGCTGCAAACACTCATGAGGGTGAAAGCTAAATGCCAAACAAGAGGCTTTTAAATGTCTAAGAACCAGTGAGATGACATCAGTGTGGCCACAACCCTCGTTTGTGTACAGTTTATATGACTTCAGGCAGTTCAACATGCAAGTTAAGCCCTTTTAAAACAAGGGTTTCTTGCAAAAATTCATACTGAAATCTCTTTATGGCATCTTTAATTAAAAAAAAGAAACAATGATGGCAGAAATATAAGCATACTTTGGTTTCCAGATTAAAAAAACAAACATTTGTCAAAAGTAATTAGAATTAAAAAAAAAACCCTATTTGGTTTTGAATCCCATTTAAGTTGAAATCTCAAAAATTTAACCAATCTTTCAGGTGTTTTTAACATGCAAATATTGCATGCTTCAATGAATTTGGTTGCATTTGCAGCCTTGATTCTTCTCTTGGCCGTTCTAGGCCAAGTAAACAGCGGTTTCTTCTCAGTATCTAATCGCAGAGCGACTGCAGAAGACAAGAGGCAGCTGGAGGTCTGGTACTCATTCACCCTTCCAAACACAGCCGGAGCACCTCCCCCACTAAATACCAGGCCCCATTATGCTGAGTCGCTTGCTAATGTTTCAGAGAGGAATTTTAAGGAAAAAGATTCAGGAAATATGCTTTACTTATTATTTTGTTTTAAAAGTACAGTTAAAAAAATGGTCACTTCTATGAATATTTGTGATTGTTCAAGAAATCTCACTTAAAAAGTACATTTAAGAAAAGTGATAAAATCACAGCCTTTAAAGAATAATCAAACTAGTTTTTGTTGGTTAGTTTGGCTTTGAAAACTGCATGCACACACATGCACACACATGCACACACATGCATGCACACATGCACTCTCTGAATGTGGGTAAATAACCATCTGCAGCAAGAACCAAAGACAAGACATCCTGTTTACAAAGAACAGAAACAATTTAGGCTCTTTCTGTCTGAGAGACCATCACAGACTGATGCTCACGGTGAAACTTAACTTTTCCAGATTTCCTCCAAAAACCACTTTAGGTAAAAATTAAAAAGTCTGATTTTATTAGTTATAAAGGAAAAAGTTAGGATCTTTTTCAATTAGTGCATGCGTATAAAGTGACTCCTGAAATGAAGAGACCTGTTAATTGACTGGTTGGTTAAGGGGCATACTTTTACCTGAGCAGCTTGGTTACCTAGGTGACTAGAATAAAAGAAAATTGCTTAACTCATTATCTTGTCATATTTTAAATACTAAATCGATTCAATTATGGCGTAAGAATCTGAAGGCCACATTAAGAAAGCTGCAAAATTAAGGAAGTGGTAATTTTCAAGAGATTAAAAAAATATCAGTTTAAACTTTATGTAAGATGTGGGAAAAGTGTTATTATGGTGCTGGAATATATTTTTAAAAAATCCTCATATTTTACTGTAGTAAATGGATTTAATTGATGAAAATAAACAGATACAATTGTTATAAACAGATTTACATTGTGCAGGTGGAGTTTGTAAACAAATAATTACAACAAAACACAAGTTAGCATTTTCTAGTTTGTGCAAAAAAACTAAAAGAACTTAAAAAATCTAAGATAATTTATCTAAAACTGTTTTAAAACCCTAGAAACAGAACTGTAACACATGAGTGTGGACAGCGCCTCTTGGTGGCTAAAAGATGAACGACTTGACGTTTTACTAATGAGTCCTTTTTTTTTTTTAACCCCGCGTGAACAAACCGGAAATAGGCTTTGATTATCAAAATAAACTTCCGCCACACTTTAATATAAAAATTATTCAAACACAAAAATCTGAGAATTTAAGTGAATTTTGCAGCCCAGAAAGGACGAGAAGTTAATCCAAGGCTTTGTTTACAACAACAAAAATAAACAATTTGATAACATAAACAATATGAAAAATGAAGTCATTAAAACATGTGGAAGTCCAGTGGGAAATGACTCTCTTGAACATACACTAGAAAAAAAGCCTTGAGGCAGCAATGCAAATTGGTTTTTAATAACAACAAAAAAAGGCTTTTTTTCTTGCCTTCATGAGATTAACTTGAAATCATACTTTTTTAATATTCAGATGGAGACCACTGAAAGCAAAACTTGTAGATTCTGTTTTGGAAGTTTTTAAGTGCAGATTTTTTTCACAGATTATTGTTAGCCTAGAGTCTAACAAAACAGCATTCTAATATGTACTTCAATTACGATACAAAAAAAAAAATGACTTAAAAATATATATTTTTTTCAAATTATCATCCCATATTACAAATAATGTGGCTAATCGTTTAAGATGCAGCTGATAATGCCACCTTTTAGTTATTGCTACCCCTTTAAACATGTCTAAATCGTTTTTTTTTTAATAAATAATTGTAGACTTCCAATACCTTCTTCAGTGTTTTTAGTTATTTTTCCTGAGTTTCAGTAGTGTTTGTTTTAATGGATCTCAGGGTGAACTGTCATGAAGTTTGACACCAGAGCTTCTCAGCAGCCATGAAATGCCATCCAAAAAACCCGACAGGGATTCAACCACTGTATCCTGCACCTGAATATGAAGAAGAGGCTCAAGTTAGAAAATAATAATAACAATTTCTGAACTGACAATGCATAGGTCTTTAAATTTGATTTTTGTTCTTACCATCCAGGGGTTAGAGAGCTGTGGAAGGTTGAGCCTCTTTGCCACGTAAACACAGGGAGTTCGGTGTTTGGTGGTATTTATGGTTTCTGACTGTTCTCTGGAAACACAGGAAAGCACCAGCAGAGGCCTGGATGTGGGGTCCGCCGCACAGTTTAGCAAAACTCTGATCTGGGAAATCTCCGCCTTCCAGTCAACTGCTAAACAGATTTATTTGGTTTAGGAATATGTTGAGTGGATAATCAATAGGCTTAAAAAAAGTTCAAATAAAGGACGTTTTCTCTCACCTCTGTCAGACTCTGCATTGGCTACATAAATAAACCCATCCACCACCTGGCTCACCAGCTGGACGTGAGGAGTGGGGCTATACACTGGATAGCCCGAGTCATTGGTTCCTTCAACAGTAAAGAGCTTGCTCCTGATGCTCTGCTGCTCCACTCTGGCTCTCTCCCGTTCTGCTCTGCACACAGCACGATACAAAGCCTAAAAACTGCTGCTGGGCTCCTGTGATATGGACCAAAACAGCCCCAGAAACCTAAACCTGTTAGACGAGATTCCTGTAAGATGAAAAATGCTCACCTGTTGGTTGAATATAGAGTCAAGATGTTAAATTTGTTCTGGTTTTTGAACATGAAGCTGATCCCTGAGCCAATGGCTGGAACAGAAAAAGAATTGTCATTTTTGTTCTGGTAACTTTTCTGACAACTAGTAAAATAATGAAACACTACTGCCATCTGTTGGTGGACTACTGTACAATTTTTTGGATTTTGCAAAGATGTCACAAATTGAGAAAACTTTTTGGCTTAAATAAAGAGAGAAATAGAAAGAGAAACAAGCATTTTCTAATAATGTGAAATTGCTTTTTACTCTTGACAGAAGCTCAAATGACTCCCTTTCAAAATAAAAGATGCCCTGTACCAAACAGGATCATACCAGTGCAGCTAACGTTCTCCTACGAGGTCAGAAGTCTTACTTAGTGTTTGAAATCTGTGCATTAGTGCAGAAGTGACTTCCTAAAAGATTAGTGAAACTGTACCGTTTATCTGCTGCCGGGATGGAGTGGTTGCTAAAGGCAGCATATCGTGGGCGTGCACGAGCCTGGTGACCAGCGACACATCCAGCTGCTCCATGCCAGGACCAAACATGGCGTAACGAGGTTCAGATGGACGCACGATGTACTGGAGAAAGGAGGTCATGACGGCATAGGTTGGCCGTGAGGGGAGCCACTTCTGTCTGCAGGAGGGGCATCCTTTCAGGTATCTGACGAAACACAAAAACACACTCAAGCTTTTGCTGCAAACCTTTATCGACTAACCTCAAAAGAACTCACTCAGACATGTAGTCGAATTTGATTTCCCTCTCCTTTTCGTCTCCTTCTTCTCTGTCGTCGAGGCTCTCATCCTCAGAAATGAGCGGAGCATCCAGCATGTCCAGGTTGGGCATGCTCACGTGATCAATAGAGGACCAACCGGGCATGTCCCGCAACAGGAAGTATCTCCACAGTAATGAATCTCTCACCATTGCTCTCCAGTACTGACTGGTGGCCCCAAGGCGGCAGATGTCAGACGGAGAAAGGAAGGTCATGATCTGGAACTGTACGCCCACCTTAAAAAAAACATTGGTTTACTCTTTGTATATGGTTAACACAAATAATAATAATAATGTTAAAAAAAAAACTCTGTATAGCAATAACGGACACACTTTTAGTAAAATATCAAATAAATTAAGAGGTTTCTTTACTAAATGAGATATATTATTATAAGACTTAAATAACTGTTAGTGACGGTTTCTTTTCTTTGATTCTGTAGTTGGTTTGTTTATGTGTGAAGTCACACGTTGAGGTACAGCTTTAACGTATAAGGTCTTTATACGCTACAAAATAATAATAATAATAATAATAATAATAATAATAATAAAATATGTTACTAAATAGAATGATTCATACTTACCGGTAAACTTTCCAAAAATCCCGACTCTTTCTCCTCATTGTCTTGTTCCGCGGCTGTTTTCATAAAGTCTTCTTTGCCATCTTTGTTCGAAAAATATCGATCTCTAAAAAGCCGGAGGCTTCTGATAATCACAGACTCGAACTGCTGGTGTTTCTCTGCCATGACTTCAGGAAATGTATGAGCGTTACGGACAACGACGCAACTGCAAATACTTCCCAACTCTCAAATTTCCTCATCGGTGGCAGGAGAGGTGCATTGTGGGTAGTGTGGTTTATCTACTCCAAAGTTTTTTCTTAAGGCAAACTTTATTAACAAAATTTAATATCCATGTAAAGTACCAAATGCATGAACATGGGGCTAAAAAGAAAAAAAAATAGAAAAGTTTAGTATATGATGATAAAATTATGATTGCAAATCACGTTTGAGTAAATCACAACACAATAGAAATTGGGGAAAGTTTCACCAGTTATTTAGATCATAGTTTTTAAATACATTTAAAGTTTTTTTAACTGTTAAATTATTGTAATTTTTGAGAGGTTCACTGTATTTTTCTTTTTAAATCTCACCAATGAAGAGAGGCAAATACAGTTTTGAATGACGTTATTTACTTTTATGCATATGGAATTTGGCTAAAGAAAAATTAAATTGAGTAAACAGGCTAAATATTTTTTCAATAATTTCATTTTTTTTTAAAAGACGAAAACAAAAAAATAAAATAGATGCTTACGACAAAAAGAAACATAATGAAGAATTTGTCATTCTAAGGTTAGTATTTTTTTTAAAGCAAAATTAGTTCAAATATAATATATATATATATTATTTCATCTAGATTTAATGCACTAAAAACATCCTTTCAAATTCTAACTTACACATAAAAAAAAATATGAATTATCAATTTAAAGTTCAACAAATTAAAGTGAGATCTTGGTGATCGATGTGTTGATCAATCAAAAAATGTAAGAGATTGTGGAAGATCTTTTAAAACATGAAGTCATCTGTATCCTCATTGGGATGTGATGTAAAATACATGACGACTTCAAATAAAACCAAACAGTAATTTTTACCTGAATATTTCTCATGATCATTTAAACACTTCTAAATTGGATGTCATGGCAAATGCAGTAAAGCTAAATCTGTGCTGATAAAAAAAGTTGAAATATTTTACACCTCTTTGAAAATTTTCAAACTGTTTATGAAGTTTGTGCCTTTTTTAGATGTTAAATAATATTCTGGTACAAAAAAATAAAATACACAAGCAGTAAAATGCATGTGTTTATTGTCAACAAAGACATAAAAAACAAAACCAAAATCATTTTGTTCAAACAACACAAATTCTTTAATAGTTACGACATCACTGTAATGAAAGTGGAATACAAGGAAAATGGAATTTATTATCGATGGGAATAGAAGTGCTGCAATACAAAGCTGGTAAAATTACATCTGAACATATTTAAATCAGTTAAGAACACATCAGTCATTTTTTTTACACGTTTTTGCTCCATGTGTTTTTATACACAGAGTATTCGTTTTCAAATCATAAAAGCATAACCAAAAAAAAAAAAAAAAAGAATGGCACAAAAACTTTAAAGAAAACACTGTTGTGCAGTGTGTCATTCCCAGGTGAATTCTTTTAAAACATATAACATATGAGATATTACTTTTTTTGTTTTAAATTAATGTCCTCTTAATACTAATATTATTGTTATTATAAACACATTCTTAGAGCATAACACGCAGCCTAGGCAACAGTCTGAATCGGAACAACAGCACTTGCTGTGTCAGCAGAACAAGTCAAACTGTTGCTCAGCAGCCTCTCTCCTGTAACCTGTTTTATATCTCTACTCTTTAAACTTTTTAGCCTCCCACTTATCTGCTTTAAGCAGGACCTTTGGGCTTAATATTAAGCTACCTAAAGATCAAAAAACATGTCCTTCTTCAACCCCTCTTCACTTCCAACAAAATTTCATAACATTAAAATACTGATCTTTTTTTTTTATTTATGTATTTTTAGCCTGAGGGCAACTTCAACAGAGCTCACTGTAAAATACTAAGGATTTCCTTGGCATTCTCTGTATTCCAGCCCTGACCATGCAAAGGGCCTTCACAAGCAAGCACATATTTGTTGAGGATCTGTGTACCAATGTCCCGAAACTGGAGGTGATCTTCTTTGCGGTCTGTAGTGTCAGAGCTGCAGTCCTCGTACTTCACTGCCCAGAAACACATTTCCCCGATGTACATCATAGTTAAAAGATGTGTGTCTGAAAAGATGCCTGCGCCAAAACGTTTACAAGGGGTGAGGATTGTTAAAACAGACAGAAAAAGAGAGTTTTTGTTAGGAGGGAACCTTTACCTTCAGATAGGATACTAGCTGTAGCACTGTCGTGGAGCACCACGCCATCATTGAGCTTCACAGAGTTCCTCACTTGCAGCATCCGCATCAGGTAGCGCACACCTTCCTGAATACACTGCGTCAAATTGTGCATAAAAACTAATGTCAGCATGTAAATTAACAACACTATGTATATTTATGTACAGTTTAAACTAAATCATGAATGTACATATAATAATCATGCATTAATACGATTATTGAAAAGATTTGACAGATTTCTACAACGTGTGGTACCTTAAGGAATGCATCTTTATTTTTCTTGATCCACTGTTTTCTTTGATGAAGGGTGTAGCAGTACATGTACAGCAGAGCTCCTCTTCTCCAGTAGAGGCACTCAAGCAGCTCGGTTCCCAACACAGACTGCACCTTTTAAAAAATCAACAGAAGTCAGTGTGTATTAAAGAAAAATCATATCTTAGTTTTTAGGGGTGTTGCGGATCACGGATTATCCGTGGTCCGTACGGATCAGAAGCCACGGTTCGGGACACGGTTCGGACACGCGGACCACTCCGACCCCCACCCCCAGCGAGCGCACACACCTTGGGCTCTCATAATTTTAATCATTGTCCGTTCACATCAATGAAATTCTGTCAAATTCCTGTAAATCCTCTTTGTTTTGACCAGCGCTGAAGTAACAGCTTCACGGTTATTTCTTAAAGTCTGTTCCTGAATCTCCCGCTGCGTGTGGGCGGAGCTTTCAGAGCTTTTCCTGCATAGAGAATTTGGTGTCGGCCGCCACCAGCTCCTGGAAAAGGGGGGATGTGGCTGATTCTAGGAGCCCAGACTGAGAGAGAGTCCACGGAGACCCGAATGATGACGAAATGATACAACAGAAAAAATAATTTCAGTAAACCAATAACCAATATATTCGCAAATATTTTGATTTTAATGTCAAGGTAACAATAATTATATATTTTGTTTTGGAAACATCGTCTGTGGACCCCCCTCCTCTAAAT
>NC_050520.1:9599515-9680585 GCF_002922805.2 Oryzias melastigma
ACCGTGACCCTAAAACCGTGACACGATCCGAACCGTGAGTTTTGTGATCCGCAACACCCCTATTAGTTTTAGTAGCATGGAAAAGTCATAAATATTAATGCTAACTTCAAAACTAAAATGAACACAACTCATCAATACACATAGAAATACCTCCTGTCCTGATGCTAGCTTTGCAACCAACACCTCAGGCTCAGTTAAATCTTGCAGCAGTTGCTGGATTTTAAAAGGTGAAGTGTCCTCAGGAAATTCCTGGTCGACCAGCTTGTTTTCTTCAAAAAAAGTTATGTCAAGAATCACCTATGTAATGACAAAGAAGAAAAAGAGCAGACAAAATTGTATGACATTTTAACTGATAAAAATGTCAACTTCAGTGTGAATTTACTAGAAAAGAAACAAATATTGAAATAGCAACAATTTTAAGTCCCACATCGATAATCTTTTTATCTATTGTAAAAGTGTTTTCAATTATCTTTTAATTATGAATATGCCATCTGTAGCCCAAAAGGGACATAATTTCTGTCAATACTTCATTTGCCTGAGTTCTGGGCAGACTGTTGGCATGGAGTTAGCCTGTGCTTTCCCATCATCCACCTGTTCAGGTGCGTTCTTGCTAGCTTAAAGCCCCTCAAACCCCTAACCAGTGCAACAAAAATGGCAAGCGATTTCAGAAACACGTAGTCATACAGTTTTTAGCCAGGCCCCAGCCTAAACAAGGAAAACAAAGACGTTAGTGGATCTGCTTGTCTGCATCCATTAGAATGAGAACCTTGTGGTTTGCCATTGTAGCTTCCAAGAATACAAGCTTTTCATGAAGGCATTTTTAAACCTGCTCCTTATCCACAACCATTTGATTTTAAAAAAATACCCAAGAGTGCAAATTGAAGCTTAGTTTTCTTTATATACGTCCTCCATCAGAAAATTGCCACAAGAATATGTTAAAAACACAATTTACATTGGAGTAGGGCTTTAAAAATAAACTTGGGATGGAGCTGTAATTCAAAGGGGATCTTCAAATTGGACACTTGGCTCATAGTACAATATCAATTTGACACAAAAATTGCATGATAATAGAACAACATTAGCAGGGATAAGTGGACATTTCTGTATTTAGTTCATTATTAAGCAGAGGGCCCATGGTTTTACTAGTTTTGTCAAATTTGGGTTCCTTGCAGAAAATATGAAAGAGTCGAACAGAATAAAAGATGTGTAGACATGCCATGCAAAGACAGTTACAACTCTATAAATTTGATTTAATTATGGAAATATTTAAAGCTATTAGTTAATAAATTAATTAATCGATATTAATAAAGTGTCAGTTCACAGTTGAAGTTGTCTTAAGGCCCAATAAAAAATGGCAATCTAGTTGACTCTTTATAAATTAAATCGTCAACATAAAAGAATTTGTAACTTGTAACATAAGTAAGAAATTACCTGTGTGTAATCTTGAAGCAGCTTGGACAAGTTGCTACTCTCCCCTCCTTGAGTGTAAAAGCTTTTTAACTTTTCTAGTATGGCTGACGCGTTCTGCAAATAGTCATCATCTATGGTAGACAAAACAAATAAATAAAAAAGAAAGTAAAAGTAAAACAAAACCATGCTATTACAGATTTACAACAGAATAAGGTGGATCTAAAATACAAAAAGAAACACAAATATATATCAGTCCATTATAATGTAGTAATTGCTATCAATTAAAATATGTTGGAAATTGAAACTGCAGCTCAGCGCTCTGACATGTTAGCTAGACAACATAAAAGTAAGGTAAACAAATAGCTTAAAAATAGCCAAATGAAACCATAATATAACTTTTAAACGTTTGATGTCAATAGAAAATAAAACAATATAATTGACGTGTTAATTATTGGAGCGGAATCATTTATATGTCCGTGAATATATTGTCATTTGGATGTTTACATCTAATCCGTGATGGTATGCTAATGTTTGTCAACATTACCATAGTTAGCTAACTTCAACAGACGTGTAACTCGAAAAACACATTTTAAACCAATAACTACTCCATAAGCAAATACTTATAACCACCCCCATTTTCTGCAGAATACATAAATGTGGAAATTATATGTCATTATCGCCATTTCCCACGCTAGATATTAGTTGTTATGATTAAAAGCTAACGTTCGTTCAATAATGTTAAGTTAGCATCTTTGCTAGCTGGCTAACGAACCGATAAACAATGCTAGCAACTTACAGGGGAGACAATGAAAAACAGAAAGGAAACGTCATTCTTATATCAACATTTACCTGGCTTTTCGGATCTGAGACTCAAACACTTAATGTCTAACTCGAATATTCTTCTCTCCAACTCGAAACCTTGTCGCCTGTAGTCGTCGGCCATGACTAAAAGTATCTGTCACGTGACCAGGGGATAAATTACTATTACTATTATTAAATAACCTGAGTCCGTTTGAAACACGTTAAGACCTTATTTCAGTAGAATTTGTGATTTTTAAATACAGTTCAAGGTAACAAAAAGCTTTGGGTCACTCCTTAAAGAGCGATGACAGCGTGGCGGCGTCGAAGCGGTTAAATTAAAATGAGCTCGCCGTGCCTCTCTGCGTCAGAGTCGGCGTTGTCCATCCTCCCGAGGCGCCGACCAATGTCATCGCAGAGGAGAGCTAATGCGACCAGTAGCAACATTTCTGCGACCTTAAAGCCTTCATCATCATCCTCTAACTCCAACGACGAGCGGAGGCTTTCTCTGTATTGACTGCAGCTCACACATCTCGTGTTTCTCCAAAAACATGGCGGCCCTCAAAGCTCTCTGCAGAGCGGAGACTGTTCTCTTCAGAAACATCTCCGGCCCCCGCAGGTCCAAATTAAACTTCGCTAGCAACCAGTTGACAAAGGTCTGTATTTCCATGAATTATACACAAATAAGCAGGACTAAAATTCCCAATCATGGTTGATTTTCTTTTGAAAACTTCGAATTAAATATATCCGCTTTTATTTGTTCAGGTTTTATTCACGCGGCGGATTTGAGCAAGTTTTGTGTGTTGTTGTGCAGCTTTAATTCAAACTGGAAACTAAACCCTGTTTAGTATCTGTTGTTGTAGATTTGTGCTTTCACACTTCATGCATTTAACTTTTGCAACTCAAACCTGCACAACAATTAAGAATAGTTGATTTATTTTAGGATTTTGTCACATGTTAGTCTGGAAACGCGGGTTTATGACGTAGTGAGCCATCTAAGAAGCTATATACAAGTGATTCCACCATAAACACCTCGATTATTGCTGTAGTTTTGAGGGTAAACATTGTGGAATGTTTAACCAAGAAAGAAAAATGAATCTATGCTTCCTGCTCACTATAAAATGTTTCATTGAAAAAAAAAACATAATTCTAATAGATTTATAACGTGACCTATTTTAATTCCAAAACCTGTTTCCTTTGATTAAGTTTTAAAAAGCACATTAGTAATAATTCAAGTACAAGATTAAAAAGCTGTCAACAAATCAGTTCTTTCTTTTGTCAGTCAAGATATCCAGATATATAGATCAATACAGATTGGGATGTATATAGAGATTATACATATTGGTTTATATATATATAAACAGCGATATATAGATTGATAAAGATCATTACATAGACTGATCATAATCTAGATTTATATATATGGACCACAATATTGTTCTATAGATTGCAATGTAAAGATTCATATATATATATATCGAAAATATAAGAATGTATGTTATATGCACAAGTTAATCAAGTAAAACATTTAGGCCCATTTTGCAAATATAAATAAATAAGAGAATAAAAGCTATTTTGACAGTAAAGATGTAAAAGAGAAAAATGTTGAAGTCCAAAAAAGGCAAAAAACCTAGAAAAGTTAAAAACTCTAAATCATTAGAATAAAAGCCAGCAAAAAAAGGATTTATTTAAGGAATGTATTTTTTTTTGTTGAAGTTCATTCAATAAACTAATAGAAACATCAAAACCTCAGTCCTGCTGTAAACTCTATTTACTGTTTTATCCTAATAGGATTTGTTGAGTAATTCAGTTTTTTTTTTGTTCCGCCACATTGATGTCAGTCTTATCAACATAAATCTCTTTTTTTTTCTTCTTTACATATAAATCTCTTAACTGCACTGTTGCTATTGAAGCTCTTATTAAAGTTGAAAATGTTTACTAGTTTAAAGGTCATGACCTGTTCCACTTTCTGTAGATTTGTGGATGTTCCTTTTCCACCTCCAGCCTGAGAAGTTCCCAGTTCTACTCCGATCCGTCTGAGGCAGTGAAGGACATCCCTGATGGAGCTGTCATTCTAGTTGGAGGTAATGTTATGAAGGAAAGGTTTCAACCAAAAGTGAGATTTATCATGATGTGCAGTGGCCACTTTACAACCTTTTAATCTTTCACACGCTGGTTGATTATTCCCACTCGCTCGCTAAGGCCAGACAAATTCCACTCCTCTTATTTATAGTCAAGTTCAGAGTGACATTGTTAAGCATTTCCTGCTGCGTCACACTGATGCAAACAGAAGAGAAGTGTTTTATTCGTGTTGTTATTGAAATTTTGACACCACTACTATAAAACTTTATTTTCTCATCCTTAATTCCTTTTGTTTAGCCTTTGGATCATTTTACTGACTGGTTTCTTATCATTCCTAGCTGTTTTGTGAATGTGTCACTAACGTGTTAAGTTTCACCTTTCACTCCTGCTGCTTTTGTTGTAGTTTAGTGTTCATGTTTTGTGTCTCTAAATAGTTTTGTAATCCAAACGCAGGTTTCGGATTGTGCGGTATACCAGAGAACCTCATCAACAGTTTATTGAAGAGCGGCGTTAAAGGCCTCACTGCAGTCAGTAACAATGCAGGGTGAGTTTGTGAGAAGAAATGTCTGCGTTTAAAAAGTAATCCGAATAATTGTGTGGAGTCAAAGTCAAATGCTTTAATCCAAATTTGAAAAATGTGTAGTATTTCATATTATTTAATGCTATGATGTAATTACACGTGTGGTTTCTGCAATAAACATTGAAAAAAGAATTCAAAAATGTCCCATATGTGTGAAAGGTCAATCTGTGACTCCTCAGATGACCTTTTGTCTGATGTGCATGTTTGTTATTTTAACCTTAACTTCTAGTGCTGAAATCTGAGCTTTTGATTTTGCGGCGTACAGATGTTTTATTTTGTGATTTAAAGTTAAAATAACATATATCTTTGTTTACATTTGATCTTTTGTTAAATAAAGAAATAACTTGATTTACTCATATGTTTATTTTAAGGTAAAAGGTGGCCTTAAACTTATTAGTTTTTAGATGTATTTGATATAGTAAGTAAAGTATCCAGTTCTTGTTTTGAGTGATGGTTTATGTTCATTTGTAGTTTTGCAGTGCGAGTTACTTTCCATGTAGACAGTGTGACGCCGGTCTAAGTTTACAAAACACAAGTTTGATGTATGACACTTAATGATAGCTGGGTCTTTATGGCATTTAAAAAAAATCTTAGCAGTTTTTAGTTTGGAGAAAGTTTTTTTCTTTCAGATTCCATAATTTCTGCCTAGTTTAATATGTAATGAAACATTTAAGATGCAAACAGGGTCCTGCTTGTAAAGTTAGTCAGTTTAAACATCAACTAGATAAAGTTTTTTACCAAAAACGTTTGGTAATTTCCCCTTCATTTATATATAAATGAAATTAGATTTTAGTCTTTCTATTTTTTTCTCATTTGAAATGTGTTTACATATCTACAATGAAATATTGGGGACAATTTACAAACAAACAAAAATTATTTTTTAATTAGAACTTTAAACTGTATGAATTATAGCTGTACTAACTGTTAAATTACAAGAATAAAGTCGTATATTTATTATTTTAAAAATCAAAGGCTAAATTTATGCTCTTTCTCTTGTAAGTTTACATGTTTTAAAGTCATGACTATAAACGTTGTACATTTTTGAGAAAAAAAAATACATTTATGAGAAAAGTCCCAAATTTATGAAAAAAAGTCAAATTTATTATGAAAAAAGTAATACATGTATGAGAAAAATATTCATACATTTTTAACAAAAAACTCATAAATTCCCAAAAAAACCCACAAATTTATGAGAAAAAGTACATTTATTAAGAAAAAGTCATAAATGGAAAGCACCAAATTTCTGTTTATCAGATCCGTACTCAAGGATGAAAGACGTGGAACATTTTGTGAGGCTTAATTTCCAAATATGTGTTAAAAACAAATAAATTATTAGCTTTTTGATGACTAAAAGTCAAATTATTATTAGTGTAGCCGGCTCTCCTGGGTTTGGTGTCTTTAATGTGAAGCTTCATGTGTAACAGAAGGAGCTCAGAGACGCGTTTAGAGGACCTCCACTTTATTCTGCCCTTTTCATTCACATACACTGAAGTCCAGTCAGGAAGGCCCCACGTGGTTTTTAAAAGTGGGCAGAAATGTGGGCCCCAATTGGGTTTGTCTGCAGTTTCCGTGGTGGCTCCACTAGTTTTGGCCCACGGAGGACGGAGCAGCAGCTCCTTGTTCTCCACGTCTGTGGATACAGGAAAGCTGCAGAGCCGAGCGTTGGCAGCGCTCAGCTTTCTTTTTGGCCGCGGTCGCTTTGAGTGGAGTATTTTAGGACACGTGGACTCATGCAAACACAGAGCAAAACGTATTTGGAGTAAGGGTTATCCGCTGATAGGAAGCGCACAAAGTCGGTGCCCCCACAGCTGCTCAAACATTGCAGAAGCAGCTTTTGTTTTCAAACCTTCTGAGATGATGACGCAAATGTCCTGAAAGGATCTTCTGCACGTCTTAGGATCTTTTAGAATCTTGTTCTTTTACGGTTTGCATTGTGGAATTCTGGTCCTGATTATTTAAAGGATGTCTTCACGCTGAAACAAACTTTGAGTAAACCAACATGAAAGTTCCAGCAGAGAAACAATTGTCATCTGCATTTTATGGTTTAACCTTACAAAACCCCTCAATAAAGTTACAGTTATACGACCCAGGCGCAGTTGGAAAAAAAAATAAAAGCAAAAGTCACCATTTTATGGTTTCTATGATGGCTTCTAATCTACTTATACTTAGCCATTCAGAGTGTGTGACACCTTGTGTTGTATTCCCGTGTTTTCACCAGAGTGGATAACTTTGGTCTGGGCCTCCTGCTGCAGAGTAAACAGATCAAGAGGATGATCTCCTCATATGTGGGAGAGAATGCAGAGTTTGAGCGGCAGTATTTGGCAGGAGAGCTGGAGGTGGAGCTAACGCCACAGGTTGGTTGCAGAAAAAATTAGACTGAAAGTTGTATTTTTGGTGTTTTTAGCATGTTGTTGTGGCAGTTTTCCATTTAGAAGGTGCATTATAAATCATGCTTAAAATGGCATTTCTGAGTGTTTATTCATTAAAATTGTTATGAATTGGAAGCAAACAAAAAAAAACTCGAACCTTCTGTTCTGCAGGGTACTCTAGCAGAACGGATCAGAGCAGGAGGTGCAGGGATTCCAGCTTTCTTCACAGCCACAGGTTACGGAACCTTGATCCAAGAGGGAGGCTCTCCGATTAAGTACAATAAAGACGGCAGCATTGCTATAGCCAGTGAGAAACGAGAGGTGAGCAGCTAGTGTCCTCTTATTCACTTCACATAATAACTCATTTTTTTTCTTTTTTAGAATTTTCAAAACGGCTTAAGGGCTAAAAATAGCATTTGCAGTCAAATTCAGGGGTATTTTAAAGACTTTTTGACTCATTTTAAGTTATTGTAAGTATATTTCAAGTGTTAACCGAGGGTTGATCTTTATGATTTTGATCTGGAAAAAGGAAACGAGTTCATTATTTACTGTTTTGTTATGTTTTTTTTTCTTTTTTGTGCACAGGTGAAGGAGTTCAATGGCCGACACTACATCATGGAAAAAGCTATCACTGGAGACTTTGCGTTGATCAAGGCATGGAAAGCTGACAAGGCGGGAAACATTGTTTTTAGGTATCCAATGACATCGAGTCCAACACATCTAGACTCAGCAATTGAAGAGGGGACTAGAAATATAAAAAAAATGTCCATAGATGTTTGGAAAAGTGGATAAGCAGTTAGAAAAATGCAACATTTGCATTGATCAAATCTAAAAACGCTTTTATTAAGGTTTTGGAAATCACAGTTCGGGATGTTTTTTTTGTTTTGTTTTGTGTAGCTTTATTTTATCAGTTTTTATTAACCCAAAATACTAATTTAGCTTTACTTATTTTTAGCTATTGTTTTAGATTCAAAACCTTTCATTTTGATGGCATATTTTAGAGTTTTTGAGTTAAACTTAACATGTTGTAATCATTTTTGATCAATTTAGCATCAAAACACTACAATATTTTCGAGGATGTAATTGAAGAAGTGAGTAATTATCCCCATCTGTTAATATCATCTGCATGAATTACCTTCATCACAAACAAGATTTCCACATGCTGTAAAGTATTTATCCACTAGAGGGCAGTGTTCTCAAGTAAAGCACATACTAATGCTGAATTTGATAAATGAGACTGTTCAAGTTTTCAAGGTTATTTATTATTTTTGTTTTTTTTTTAGTTTTTCTTTCCTGTTTTCACTTTTGATAAGATCTCTGACTTGTTCCTTTTTATGTTTGTGTCAGGAAAACGGCAAGAAACTTCAACCAGCCCATGTGCAAGGCAGCCAAAACCACAATCGTTGAGGTAGGGACTTCTACTAACACAATTACTTCAGTTTCTTAAAAATAATTCTTAAATATGTTGGTTCACTGCAAAAAAATATGTTACATTTAAAATTTACAATCAAATTTAGAAAGAAAGATAACTTGTATTTATTAAAGTATGGAGGATAAATGTGATTTAGAGCTTTATTGTTGTGAGTTAGGTCAATCCTGTTACAAGACATCTAAAGTAGTCAATTAAATACCAAATCTTTGAAAATATTAGTTTTTATATTGTTTTTTATATTCAAACTGAGAAATCAGTGCAATAAATTCACGATGGAGTTAGCTAAAAATAGGGCTAATCCCGCCGTCTCTGCACTGTCTGTGATAGAACCGGTTTCAATCCATCTGTCTGCATTTGACAGTTTAGAAGCGTTATCACCTGTCTGCTCCCCCTGTGTGTTTGTGTGTCCATTTTTCTCTGCTCCTCCAACACACAAACGGGTTCTCACCTCTCCTATAGATAGCAGGAATGGGAGAGAAACTGTGTTTCCCACACAGTTCTAATGCTCCAGCCGGCGCCCACATTAATCAACATTCTCCTCTCTCTCTCTATTTATATAGGGGTGCCTCATTTAGATATAGGTTTTAAAATGCTTTTCCTGGTCAAAATAGCACCATCTTTTGCTGTGGCTAATTTTGTGCAGAGTCATGTTACATCAGCCCTGTTTTTGCACGCTCACTGTATCAATCAGAGCACAATCACACACAGGATGAGCTCAGACGGTTGTTTTGTCACCTGTTATGTTATATAAAACGTAGGCATAAACACTTAAAAATATCTCTGGATGAACCTGTTTTAGTTGCCACAAAAATTGAAAGGTTACAGTTTATTTTTCTAAAGCCTTTTTTCATCATTTCTTAGCTTCTGAACCTGGATCGACTAATAGGAGCTATTTTTAGCAGCTATTATGAGCTTTATCTATATGACCAAAGTCATGGTGATTAGGTGCCATAAAGGCGGTAATAAATAACTTAGATTCATTTCAGTGCTTATCTGTCTGCCTCATGCTAAATACTGCCTGTGATGCTTTCAATAAGCAGGTCTGATGCTGAAACATTCAGATTCATTCAACCTCATTTAAATCTGGATTCACTCAAAATTAACCAGCTAAAAGAAAGTTTTGTTTATAATCATCATGCAGCGATTTCCTAAAAGGATTAGTCTGGATTTTCTCTCATAAATAGACTTTTTTTTAATACATCCAGGTGCATTTTTAAGATTAATTTTGTGGCGTTTCTGCTTCCAAACAGTTTTTGAGTGGCAGAACTGATATACGTAGTTCAAAGACTGTTGGATTTCATAAATATTAAAGCATTTCATGGGCTCCTGATGTTGTTTATTCACAAAAGATCTGAGAAATGTTTTATAGACAATTAACTTCTGCAAAGTCTTGTGGACGGAAAACAAAACAATTACAAATATCTTCCTCTTTGTCCAAACAGAGGCTAAATAGACTGTTTAAATTGGTTGGAAAAATGTGAAACCTTTACCATCTAATAAGGACATTATTTATTTAAAGACACATTGAACAAAAAGAAAATGTCATCAAACGCGAGATATAAACCCTGTTTATCGTGTGCCTGAACAAACGTTTGTAATAAATAAAATATTTAGATGTTTTTGTTCATTATTGGACTTCTTGGTTTTAGATATTCCGTTTTTTTCTATCAAAACTTTTAATTCAGCCAAAGATAGAACGATTGCTTGATTTATTGAATTTTTAAAAAATTCAGATTAGTTTCTACAGTTTGATTTGGACAGAACTATTCATTTTTAGCGTCTTTTATACTCCTAATGTCACCTCAGACTGAGCAGAGCTGTGATGATAGTTCTGAAAGAATAAACGTGCGTCATAATTACAGTCACACAAATTGGCAGTTTAAGGCCAGATGTGTCACTTTTTATGCAAATCAGTTGTAGATGTACGTTTCTAACCCGTTTCTTTTTTTTTTTTTTTACAATTTTGGTTTAAACACATTGATACCAGAATTTCTTTCCAGCTATAAAACAAAAATCCCTTCTTTTTTGCTTTCAAGTAGATGTTTAATTAAGGTCATTTTGGAGCTGAAGTGGTTTAATGCATTTTGGCATCAATTAAAGTAACTGATGACATAAAAATCCTTTAAAATCCTTTTAGCTACGATCAGAATTGATTTATTCTGCTGTAACAAACGGCCACCGCGTGCTGGGGAGGCTTCGGCAGAATCTTATGCCGCTGCTCGACTTTATTTTATTTTTTTACAGTGACATACGGCCATCAAGTGTGCAGAATGGCCACTTTTTATAAACCTCGAGTCTACTGGGCAAGCGGTGCTCATAGGACCGGTTACCGTCTGGAGACATTTAAGCCTCGTTTCCACTGAGTGGTCCGGTACGGGACCTGGTATTTTGAGCGTTTCTTTTGTAAAATGGAACCTTTAAATCATTCCAAACAGTTCCACTTGAGGGCCCCCATCCGTTCTAGGTCCATAGAAAAATGGAGGAGACAGTGGGGTGTAGACGACATTAGAGAATACAATATAGCGCTAATCTAGCATTTCCGTTTTCCTCTTTACGGTGGAATTCTTCTTAGCTGCCTGCAATCTACTTTCAAACATTAATAAACGATGTATAACAGGTATTTAAACAGGCCCGACCTCCAATGTGCCCAGGCGGCAACTGACTGATGTCAACTTTAAGAGAAAAATGGTCCATACATCGTAAAACTTTTTATTAAAACCTCCATGGCCCCCACACAGCGTTAGAAAATACAACTCCCGACTACCGAATACAAATGGAACCACCTGCCAAATTTGCTTAAAAACTTGCATTTAGGTCACTGTGCATTATGGGACGTGTGACCATAACCTTAGACCAGGGGTCGGCAACCCAAAGTGTTGAAAGAGCCACTTTGGACCAATACAATAAAAACCAAATGTGTCTGGAGCCGCATATATTGAAACAGCTTATAAAAGTCTCACACTGTAAGTAACACATGGAGAATGTGTTGAATGAACATTATTTCTCCTGCTGCGTGTCCTCGTATCATATAAGCTACATTTTTGGCCTCATGACAAGTTGGTGAGATATTGCAGCGTCAAACTATGTGACAAAGGCTGAATAGCCTCTTAATGAACATTTGTGCTTTTATTTTGACATCCCTCAATAACACAACGAGAGGGGGTCCTGATCAGTCTCTCCCTCATTCTCACTCCAGGTGCAGGAAGAATTCAAACATAACAGGACAACATCATAAATGCCAACAAATGTTCAACAGTCAGACAACAAAACACGTTGACGAAAACCCAAACTTAAATCCAATTCCAGTCAGACAGACAGAAGAATGGGTAACCCACAATTCCTTGCGCTGCCAGACCGACAGCAAGCCTGAGCGTGCCTGAGACCATCACTACAATATGAATGAATTACAGTTTGTTTCATTGCTTTGATGAAATTAAAGAAATGCAATAAAGAAATACGATTTTTGATGTCATTTTTATTTAGAGGATTTGAAAAAAAACCCACAAAAATGTAACGTGCACCTTTAAGGTGCTTCCACACTGGCCGCGTCAATCAACACTTTCAATGAAGAGTCAATATAAGCGCGTGCACACCTAAATTCCTGCCCTCCAAGTCTGGAGCGCGCGTGAGTCTTTTAGTCAGACATTTAAAAGGACAGAGTTGTGAAAACAAAAGTCTTCAGAAAGATTTGGGGGATTTTCAACACTTTTACTTTAGGTTCTCCCTGTTGTAGATGCAGATGAGCGCTAATGAACAGTAAAAATACAATAGAAGGAGAATCTCCTCCCCGCCACGCACCGCACGCGGCCGGTGTGTGAGACCTGCACATCGCCGCGCTCAGCAGGTGGTATCCACACCGGAGCAGCGCGGTCACGCACGCAGTGGCGGGGAGGAGATTCTTCTTCTATTCTTCTTCTACTGTTCATTAGCGCTCATCTCATCTTGGTGTCATATTAACCTGACCGGACACAAACCGTAATGATTCATTTCTCCTTCGTGATCACGTTTGGTACTTCTGTGCTTTGAAGCAGACTCCGCCCACAAGCAGCTCCCGCGCTGAATCTTCAATCCGGTTCAAGATTTCCACGCACAGTTACAGCTCTGAGCTGCCGCGACTGTGCGTGGAAATCTTGAACCGGATTGAAGATTCAGCGCGCTCAATGCGTGCCGATTTGTACGTGGAGCTCGTGACCCGACTTCAAAACCCGCGTAGCAACGTGCGCTCACGTGCGCTCCAGACGCACGGGCAGGAATTCTGCTGTGCGCTGACTCAGACGGTGTGGAAGCATCTACACTCATCTCACAACAACTGGAAAACGTAAAGGATGTTTGTGTCATGTTTGTCCTCCTACAGAAATCGTATTAAAACAAAAATATTGTGGCAGCCTGACTGTTAATTTAGAAATAGTTCCTTGTTAGTGGGTGGAGTTAGTGTCTGTTCTTGTGTTGCATTATGGGACTTGAGTGTTTTACCGGCACCATGAGTGAGAGTGGTGTGTGTATGAGTGAGGCTCCTCACAGTGTCGGCTGTTCTGTGGTTCGGAACTGTTAAAAAAATGGTAGTCAAAATGTTGACACGAACTAGTCTCCATGGCCAGCGTGTGCCCTTCTTACTCCAATCACGAGGGATCGTACAATGTATGGGACACAAGTGATGTCTGGATTTAATCTGCCAGTCATCTGTGGCTCTGCTCCCACCCAAATCGCTAGAATATATTTCCTTCCTACATTATAAATTATTTACAAAACATTTTTGATAAAGCGCCACTGAGCTGCAAGGGAGTGCTAGAAGAGCCGCATGCGGCTCCGGAGCCGCAGGTTGCCGACCCCCGCCTTAGACGTTCATCCTTCCATCTTTTAAACCACTTTGTCCCTTTCAAGGTCACGGGGCTGCCAGAGCTTAACTCTTCCAAGTGAAGACGGGGTACACCCTGGATAAGTCGTCTGTCGCAAGGCCACAATCACGCACTCGCGTTCACACCTAGGGACAATTTAGAGTCTCAAATAAACCTGTGAAGCATGAATTTGGACGGTGGGAGGAAGCCAGAGAAAACCCAAAAAGAAAGGCCCTCCGTTGATGATTCCTTTTCAGGTCCCCCAGCCGGGACTTGAACCATGAGCCTTCTTCCTGTGAGGGAAGAGCGCTGACCACTGTTCCACTGTGCCACTGTGCTGCCCAAATACAAATGGAACCAAATTTGCTGTAAAACTTGCATTTAGGTCGCTACGCGGCGGCGTTTTGGGACATGTGACCATAGCCTTAAGCAATTGAACTTACCCAGGTCTAAGACTTGTATGTTTCTGGGACAAGTTAACAAATCTTCTTTCAACAACAAAAAAAGCAGATTTAGTTAAAACTTTGTATAAGTTGTAAGTTGTAATTTATTGGTTTAAATTACCTAATGCTGCACTTTTTATCTAATAGTTCCACATTTTTTAGATATTTTATCAAATGACCAAAAAAATTAGTGTTTATTTGTTGCAAATAAACTATCATTAAATTCTTTAGTTTTTTTGAATGGACCTAGGAGCACTTTAAAATGTATTGTAAATGTGACAATGACTAATAGAAGTATTTATCAGTAAATCTTTGAAAAATTAAATTAAATTAAGGTTGTTTTATTAAATAAATTCCACATTTGCTTCATTTTAAGTTTGTCTTCACATGTCAAATATAAACAGCTGAGTAAATAAGATGTACACTGTTGATCTCTGTGGCACTTGAAGAAGCTGCTCAGCAGAGACGTGACTGGAGAGTTGCTTATGTTCTGTTTACTGTCACAGATGCTTTCAAAATGTCTCACAAAATTGTGCCAATTTATTGAAAAAGGTATCGCTCGGTGCTTTAAATATGTGGCTCTGAGCACGACCAGTAATATAGTCCTGAAGGGTTTATGTGATCCACTGGAACCTTGTCTCTCTGCTGGCATCGATGAGCGTCTGTGGAGTAACGTCTCCTTTAGAATTCAGGCCATGCTCGGCCACAGATCAGCTCATTTGTCCGCATTGACTCTGTGACCGGCAGCGCGGCGAGGACATAATCGGCAAACATTTCATTTAGCTCTGCGCTCAGGTCGGAGGTGGCTCGGATGTCAGGTATCCTCGCCGCATGCAGCCAGGCGGACTCTGAGGTTTGAAAGAGCAGGACATTGTAGAGCAGCACAGACTGGAGGTGTAGAAATGAAATCAATTTACTCACCAGTCCGTGGATCGCCACTAAAGCGATCTTTAAATCAAAATTCGAGCCGGAATATTCTGGTTCTTTCACTACGGCATAAACAACTTGAAAGTCGTGCTCTGTAGTTAGAAGGAAAGTAAAATTCTTCTTATTGTGTTCTGGGCTGACAGAGTGTCAGCAGCCACTCTGAAGTATCGGAGTGTCTGGAATAATAGCATCTTCCCCTCCTACTTGGGAAAAGTTGGCACCCATTAATCTTTTCAGCAAAGTTTTTCTCCGTCTGCCCACTTTACCTTTGCCTGAATTCTTCCCCTTCAGTCTGAACGGCTGCACTTCCATGAGTCTCAACCTTTCTTTATATTTCAAAACAATTATTCCTTTCTATATTAATTATATGCTGCACACTAACATATCAATATGTGTCTTATTCTGTCAGATTGTTGACCTCTGACAGATTGCAAACTCTTGCATTTTTCTTCTTCTTATATTCTGTGATTAAGCTCCAGTAGTTGACTGTTAAGAATGAGATAACGCACAAAAAAAGTAAATTACCAGATCATCACCAGCTCCTGCCATGGTTGCCAAGCAACCAGGCCTTGCTATTCAATTGTGTTCCAGGGTATCCAGCAAGTCTAGCTGTTCCTTATCTCAGGTGCAGCAAAAGACCCAAGTGCATTGTGGGAATCAAATGCACCAGAGAGTGTGAATTGAAGGAATGTGTTTTTATTTATTTATTTATTTGAGCGTTTGTCGCAGTAAATGACTTCGGTGTTTTGTGGTGGCGAGCTGTGTTCGGCTCGCTCATGTGTGAACGGGCTGAATGTGTTTTGTTCATTTAACTCGATGAGGTCTAATTGAATATAAATGACCTTCACCCTGAGGGTTTTCGTCATGGAGTTTCCTCTGTGTTTTTGCTAAAAAAATAATACAATGAACGTTTTTCCATTCAAGCCTCAAGCAATGCATGATATTCTCCTTTAGATTTTATTATACTTTCACAAAATAGAAAAAAGCAAAATAGTGTAATTGTTGATTGGAAGAACTCAATCTGTGGTTTCATTAAGGACATAAAAAAACAAAAATCACCACTTAGATGCAGAACACTCATTAGATCACAATATTTTTGTTGTATAATATAAAGACTAAGTCAGTAATTATTTAATTTTCTTTCATAAAGACTGGATGCATTTAATTGGTAGATACAAAATATGATTCATATTACAGATGCCAAAAT
Source organism: Oryzias melastigma (assembly GCF_002922805.2). NCBI lineage: Eukaryota > Metazoa > Chordata > Actinopteri > Beloniformes > Adrianichthyidae > Oryzias > Oryzias melastigma. The sequence goes on from NC_050520.1 coordinate 9,615,599, forward strand.
GTTGTACCATTATTTTTTTTTTTTTTTTAATTCATTTTGGTTCCGTTTTTTTCTTTTCCCCAAATGTTGAGCTGAAGCCGCTCCTGAAGGAGTGGTAGCAGAACGAGGACTTGACAGTTTTTGACTCGACAGGCTAAAACTGCAGTAAATTGCCGTGATATCAAATATAAGAGGATCATAAAAGCTTTTGACACCTTCCAGAAAGCCTATATTTGTGCCTGGCTGTCTGCATCTTAAGGAAGAGTCCGCCACAGCTCTGTGCAGCTGCAAATGACTCAGTTTAATTTTGAGAAGTGTATAAAATTAATAAAAAGGTATCTTTAAAGACCCACTTCAATTATTATATATATATTTTTTTGTGTGTTTAAAAAAAAAAACAAATTTTTTATGTGGCATTTTTCTTATGATGACATTGAAAATTCTGAAAATTTCTGAGTATTTTTAATTGAATTGTGACGAAAAAATGCAATTTGAAAAAAGATTGTGTTTATTAGGTAGAAAATACAATGGGCGGACCACAAGCTCCATCCACTTGTAGACAACTACATCCATGTACGTCTCTTTTTTCCTTGTCTGAGGTGCTGGGGCTTTAAACTAGTTAGAAAGTATAAACAGATAAATAATGGGAAGTGGGGGAGGGCTTACTCCGCATCAACTGTCCCGCCCACAACTAAGAAGCAAATTTCTCTGCAGACTAAGGCTTGCTGACTCACGTTTAGCCCGTCCTCTAGCATCATTTTAAAGGAATATTGGTTTCTGTGAGAACTGTACCTCCCTGTCTTTTCAACGAGCTGCTTAAATATTGCTCCAATATATAAAGCCGATCTTCCAGGACCCAAGAGGGCAAACAGAATATTCTGCCCATGACCTGCTGCAAATAGAACAATCCATCACAAAGCCTAGAATTGACTTGTCACGAAATAAGTCAGGTTGACTTGGATTTAGAATTTGGTCCCACGCTGACATTTGCTGAAGACTGATGGTAAAGCCAATAACACGCAGCGGAAGATTATTAATCAGCCGTGGAAGGAGGCAGCACTAATGCAAAATGGAGGAAACCGAAAAAGAAAACAGATTTAGATTTCTCACAGCCGACTTCACTTTACTCTCCCCACATGCAGACATGTAATTTTGTCTTTTCAGGTGAGAGAACCTGTGCGTTACAGGCTTTTCTGCAGCATCATGTCAATTTATTTTATTTTTTCCCTCCATGGAGTTGTCATATCTCTTCTATTTTTGGACAGTGTAAAGGCCTTGCAGTGTCTGCTGAGAGGAAACAGATTGTTTCTGATGACAGTGTTTTGTGTTGGAGGACAGGGCCTGAACTGATCCCTGAAAGTGGCTAGAGAGCATGGCCAAGTGCCCACACATGCACACAATAGGGGGGAAGATGGAAGGGCTAAAAATACACAAAGTAATGAGAGCGTGTTGTTGCCGTCACCCTGTTGCCAGAAACCACACCAGCTCTTTTCCCCTGACCTCTTCATTGATCTGCTCTCGCACAGTGAAGAAAGGGGAAACTTCAGTTGAATTTTTCCAATGTTTTTGTCTCCTTTTGTTCAAAGGTGATGAGGCTTTTTATCCAGAAATACAAATGAAAGAAAATTCCAATTATACCTTCAGAAAATGTGTCATAAAAAGTAGTTTATGTTTTAAAAAGAATGATTATATTGCAGCAAGAAGCTGAGCATTTTTTTTTCACCTTTTCTTGGCGTTTTTGTTTTTGTACTTTGGTTTTCATCCAAAGATGACATTTTATTGAAGACCAATAAAACAGTTTTTGGTATTTTTCCACATGATGAATGGCATATATGAAGAGAATTAGGCTTAAAGTTGGATTTTTAAGTAGTTTTTTATTCAAATTGCAGTGAATCAGGCAAAAAATGCTGTTTAAAATGTTTGTAGATCCACATTTTGTTGCACCGCTAATGTTAGTTTGTGGGTTTGAGGGGCTGTAAGCTAGCGGGAGAGCGTGTAAACAGATGGATGATGGGAAGTGGGTGCAGGCCTACTCTGCACCAACAGCAAATTTCTAATGAAATCTGCAGAAACTGTCCTAGAAAACCTTCACTGTAAAAAGTGAAAATTTGGGTCAGTTAACCAACAGCCCTGTCATTTGTTACATTTAAAACATTAGTTTTTATCAAATTACATTTTTAAGTTGAGTAAACCATCAATTCAAAATTTTAGTGATGAAAACTAATAATTTTAAATGTATTAAATTACAGAACTTTAGTTAATAGCTTTTTTCAGTGCAGATTTTTAGATTTTGCTAAAAAAAACAGCATAATCATAGCTAAAATAGCACTGGGAACACTTTTAAAACAGATCAAAAGATGATCAGAGTGGGATTTTAAAAACATTTCTTCTACGAGAGCAATCTAGATAAGAGGTCTGTAACCTCTAACACTATGAGAGCCATTTGGAACAGTGTTTTTACTGACCAAAGTCTGGAAAAAACCATAAAATCCTACTTTACCATTTAGAAAAATACCCTTTATTTATGTTTTTGTGGCCATTAAACAATTCATTTTTTTAAAATCTAGCTTTTAAATATTTATACCAAGCAGCACTATGCTTGTTTTATATTATTGTCATTTTGATTTATTTTGCTTTGCTAATGAGCGCAAACAAGTTTTTTTTTCTAAATAAAATTCACCCTCTGTGAAAGAAGATGAGATTATGGTGTGTATCAAGATTATTCTAATGGATCAATAGATTAAAACTTTTGCCATAATTTAACTCAGTTATTTGACCTGATAAAACTCTTAACATGAATGACAAAACTTTATTAACAAAACATTATAAACAAAATTACAAGTCAATGTTTTATCAATTTTTCTTCCAATCCAAGGAGTCACATGTGGCAAACCCCTGATTTAGGTGTTTTTAAAATCCTCGTATTGGACTTGTAAAACTTCTTGTTAAAAAATAAATACATAAACAGCTCTCTGTCCAAATTAAATCTTTTTGACCTAGTTTTTTACATCACCAAGAGATTCCTAGTCTCCCCTAGATAATTTTTTTCTTTATTTATTCAGTAAATTTCATGTCAAATTTCCAGTTTTCATTTGTGATACACTTAAGTATGTTTAATTAATCAATGTTGGTTACTCTTGATATGCTTATAGGCTAATTCTAAAAAATGTTAAAAAGTTATTTAGATGTTGAAGATCATCTTTTGTTGTCAGATGTGCATCAGATCTCAGAGGGTTAACAACTGTACCAGTAACAACGCTGCTGGCGGTTCACTGTAGGGATTTGTTTGCACAGTGGACAGATCAGTGTGAGGAGAAACAAGATTTAACAAAGCTCCCAGCCTTAAAAAGCACACCCTCCAAAAAAAAAAGCAAAAAAAAAAAGCACTGGCTGTGCCCCCAGAGGGCACTTTGATTCCCTGTGTCCTCCAGCCAGCTCACTTCATGCCTGCCTCTGCTTTCATTGATGTGAAAATCATTCTGAAGAGACAGGAATATTAATACTGGCTCCGCACACCTGCACGTTTGTGCGTGCTCCTCTTTTTCGTGTTTTAATTATTATTTTATTGAAGCGCTTTATTCTCTCTGGTCCGTTGAACCCACCGTGGCCCACGGATGAAAGGAGCAGTCTTTGTATGCACACTGCGCATTTAAATTGTATGAACTCATTATCGCGCTGTGACTTAGCTGTTGAAGGCTGTTTGGAAACCCAGTTTGAGTGCAGCATTTATTTAAGAAAAACCCGACTGGGAGAAGCTGAGGTGTTTGTGTTTTTCAAGGAGCTCATTATATGTTTCTGAAGTCACAACGCTGCGATTTAGCATTTCATTAAATTCTTCAACCTTGAAATCCTTAAAGCCCCATATTAGCTGTGCTTCTCTTTTGCCCCAAGACTCACAATTTTATTACCTTTTTTTTTAATTAATTTGTTATATTTAAGTTGATGAAGATGTTTGAGGAAATAATCACTCTCACAAAAGGCAGATTAAGCCCCCGGAGAACGACGTGGGTGAGTGTGTGGGACTGTGGTTACCGGTCTCATCTCACGCAGCCTCATTCTTCTCTTGAAAGCATCAGAGATTTACCATAAACCAAGCAAGACAACTATGAAAAGGGCCTAAAATCACTTTACGATCCAGAGTGGCCCTGGCTCACCAGAGACCAAAGCCTGCGTATCCATGACAACGCCAAGATGGGAATCCACTCCTGGCCATTGACTCCCCTCAGTCAGCGCTGAGTGCTGAGGGAGGAAGTAGCGATAAGGAGAAATTCAATTCAATTTGCTCTGAACTGATGTTTGCCTACTATGTAAATGGAAAAAGTAGGTTACACAGAGGGAAAACATGGGAAAGTCAAAGGGAAGATCTGACTTATGCTGTAATGGTTAACCCCCTCCTGCTCTCCGGAGACAAAAGGACCATTTCTTTTGAACATCGTACTTTTCGATTCTTTTCAATCTAGAGAATTTCCTGCTGACAAAAGGGAAGAAATCCAATCTAACAGTCAAAGTCGCTCTTCAAAAGGTACTACGCATTCAAGTCTAATCTCAGGATCACAGCGTTCAGCGGTACAGCCACAGGTGACTCGACGTTTTTAAGACGAGGAGCAGACTTGAAATGAGCAGCGAGGTTCAGCAGAGCCCACACAGCTCTGTCTGAACACCTGTGGAAGTGTAGGCTGGAGACTTGCTGGTGTGTTACCTAAGGAGAGCGGCAGCTGAACTCTGACCGGATCCCAGTCATGTTGAGCCAGCTTTGCTTAGTCAACAGCCATTTCCATCTGTGTCCTTTCATTTTAACAAAAATAATCCCTTACATATACTTCTCCTCCGCCTCTGTCAGCTGTGTGGTAGCTATAAAATACATAATCCCTTATAAAACCATTTCTTTTAATTCGTGGGCCTTTTTTTACTCCTCACATCTTTCTTTGATAAACGGCTCGCCCTGTTAAACCTTCACTCCGGTTCTTTTGATCCATGAATCCCCTGGGCTTTGTGTGCTCGATGATCCTCCTCTGTTTTCATTTATCCAAGCTGGATTTGATCAGGTTTTATTGGTCTCTATAGAGCTGCTAAGTGTAAACCAAGCATCATCCATCACCAAAGCATCCTTTCTGCAAAATGCATACATAGTAATAATTGAAGTTCATGGTAGGCTTCTTTAATCTAAAAACCAAGACATATTAGGATTTGGCTGCAGATTGGTGAAATGATCTTCTAAGTCTTTGATACTGTTAATTTTTGCAACACAAATCCAGCAGTAAATTGTTTCTTTGCCTAAAACTGATGTCTCCATGTAGGTGGAGGAGGTGGTGGAGGTTGGGACGTTTGCTGCAGAGGACATCCATATCCCCAGTATCTACGTCAACAGAGTGGTTCACGGGCTCGGCTACGAGAAAAGAATCGAGGTATAAAATATTCGTCGATGAGGCAGACGAGCAAAATGTATTTGGAGCATTTGAGTGCCATTGCAATAAACAATGACGTACTGCTGCTCTGTCTTTCCTCCACGTTCTAGAAACGCACCGTAAGGAAAGGCCAAGACGAGAAGCCCAAACCAAAGAAGGACTCGGACATCGTTCGGGAAAGGATCATTCGTAGAGCTGCTCTGGAGTTTGAAGACGGGATGTATGGTATCCTTTCACCAGCGATAGAAAATCACGGAAATGTTACCTTGTGAAATTTCAAACTTGATTTAAACTTAAAAAAAAAACAGCAAATCTTAAATTCAAAGCAATTCATGCATTTTTTTTTTTTTGACTGAGACAACCAGCTAACCTTGGAATCGGCATCCCCATGCTGGCCAGTAACTTCATCAAACCAGACATCACCGTACATCTCCAAAGTGAGAACGGGATTCTGGGACTGGTAAGATCTGTTTTTGCTTTAAATCTTTTTAACCTCAAAAACCCACACCGACCATTTTTTGAGCATTTTAAAAGTACTCCCAGAGATCTTTTTATAATTATTATATAATTTTTAGACAAAAAAAAGTCAAGACAAGACAATAAACTTTACTGATCCAAAGGGAAACTGGCGTTTGAGCAACACAGCAGCCGCTCAGATCGAGCAACGTTAATCGCCCAGAAAAGTCACATTAGGTAGAGCAGGGTATGATGTTAACCATCTTCTACCTGTGTCCCTCTGTTTACACGCTCTCCTGCTAGCTCACAGCCCATCACAACCCCAAACTGAATCTTTTTGTCTGCACCTTATTTACAATGATCTGAATAAAGAAATACTCAGAAATGAAATTTTAAGTGTAATTTTCTTTATATATGTCCTCCATCATCAGAAAAAATATGACAAAAACATGTTATAAACACCAAGCGCACAGTTTTCATCGGAGTGGGTCTCTAACAAGCGGGTAAGTGGTAGGGATGGTCACTTTGACAGAACAAAGGTTTTTAAACCAAATTACACTTTTAGTTGGAAGCCATTCCTTTGACAAGTGTCATTGCTAGTTGGAAATGTTCTCAGTTCATTATATAACAAATTGTGTCAGTTTGACATTTTTTCTTCTGCCTCCCGATCATTATTTGCCGGCTGAGTCTTTTAACAAAGGCTGCTGAAGCTCTTATGGAATGGCTTTCTTTTCAGCTGCGTTGACAGCAGAATGGAGGCGCCTATGCTAATTTTTTTATTTGTTACTTTCCTTTAATTACGGGCCTCGGTTTTGGAGAGAAGCTGATCTCATCTCTCCCTTTTCGGTTGTCCGACAGCGTTGCTCTCTTTTGTTGAATGGAGAGAAAATCAATGGCTCATCTAATCAGAGAAATCAGACTGTCTGTCTCTTTCTGGAGGGATCATGGCCGGTCAGGCTGTGCGTGAATGACGGCGTGTTGGTGTGTGCGTCTGCTTTCCCGTGCGCACACTCACGGCGCATTTCTGTTCGAACAGGGGCCGTACCCTACGCAAGATGAAGTGGATGCAGACCTGATTAACGCCGGTGAGGGTTGTGCTGATCAATAAATGGCAATCATAAATTCATGTTAGCATACATAATTTAAAAAGCTGTGTAAACATGTGCCTCATAAGTCTGAGTGGAGGAAAATGAAGTTAGTTTATAAATTAGAACCACACCATCATACGTAGTTTGTTACTCCAGTTTTTTAGCTTTAAACTTCTCTTTTTTGCATAAATACCTTTTATCGTTGGAACATGCTGATGTTGTGTTTTTTTTCCTGTGACGCAGGGAAGGAGACTGTTACTGTGCTCCCAGGGGCCGCCTATTTCTCCAGCGATGAGTCATTCGCCATGATCCGGGGGTACGTAAAGCTGCACGCATAAGCTCTGTAAACTTATTTGCTGACTGAAGGTGAGGTCTGTCTGACATTTAACTTAATGCCCAAACTCCCCTCAGTAAATGTATTCATGAAAGTAAGCAGAGAGCACACATCCCTCTTCACCCCTCACCTTCAGCAAACCTCTTCTTCTTCTATCAGTTTGGCAGAGTTCGGCCGTGATCGGACGCGCAGCATTAGATATTAACAAATGGCTTCTGTTACCAATGCGCGTTTTTGTCAATACAGCCAAGGTCTGCTTTTATTGATCTGCCTTGTGATAGATGCTGCCCACCCATGCTCCCTTCAGCATCAGTTTTGTACGTCCACCCAGCAGAAATTCAATAGCGCTCATAAATAGGGGCTGTGCCGTCACACTGGCGGGGACCATGTGGACCCATGCTGAATTTGTGGCAAGGCTTGCTACTGTTGTTCTGACACAATGGAGTCCTGAGGTGCTGGAAAGGATGCATCAATATACAATTTGGTGGACTTATACTGCAGCAGTGGGAGCTTTTTAGAGCCTGTGAAGACAGGAAGTGTTGGTTTTACATGCATATTAAAGAAAGTTTAAAAAAATCTATTTGAGCTTTTCTTTAAAAAAATGTTTTTCTCTTTTTTTGAACCGAACTATCTGCAAAATATTTATTTATCTATTTTTAGATTACTTTGGATTTCATTTTACTGCTCTGAAGCTAACTTTGCTAATTTCCCATCAACCCTTTGTTTACACTCTCTTCCGCTAGCTTAGAGCACCTCACCAGCCCAAGCTAACATTAGCGTAGCAGAAAAACAGCAATTTTAGATCTGTCCAGCTGTACCGTTTTGATCCAGATGGCAGCTCAGACAAGGAAAATGAAGACATTCATGGATCTATTTGTCTGCAAGTGGATAGTTCAGAACTGCAGCGAAGAAGGAAGACTTGGGCCCACCCTGCGTTACAAACCCGATCTTTTTCAAGTCACGCATTTTCTACTCTAGATCCATCACGATTTGAATTAAAAAAAACCCAGACATTCAGGTTTAATTTTAATTTATTTTATATGCGTTCTCCATCATTAGAAATGTTAGATTACATCCAGGTCACTTGATAGTTCCGCAATCTTTCCTCCTCTGTTCTGTGTGCAGATTTTTGTTTTCATTCTGTAATACTTCATTTCTCTATCAAGGTTTGAGCTTTTAGAGTTTCAACAAGAGACAAAAGGGTGAAAATGTAAATATCTGTCTGAGTAAAGTGCATAAACACGCGTAATAAACAAGGAAACACTGCATAGTCTGTTGGATTTGGGGGATAATGAGGGAATTTGGACACAGCCTATGAGTGAAGGGGTTGTGTAACTTCTGTGTGCAGAGCAGCAGCAATGTTGCAAAGAAACTTCCAGGTTTTGAACCTAAAATGACAAATTAAGTGGTACTCTTGGTGTAACTAGCTGTGCAAATGCATTTTAGAAGACAAGGTTAAACTAGTCAAGCATTAAATGGCTGCTTATCAATTATTTATTTGAAGTGGGATTTGATTTTCTGACAGAGTATTTTTTTAATAAATGACTTTTTGTCCTTATTTTATTCTTTTTTTATTGATGAATGAAGTCATTGTGAAGCTGACAGCTGTCTCCCTCTGTTGTGCCATTTCCTGAAGGGGTCACATTAACCTGACAATGCTGGGAGCCATGCAGGTGTCAAAGCACGGAGACCTGGCCAACTGGATGATCCCAGTGAGTTCACCTCCAAAGCCACGCTTTACTCCAAAGTCAGGCTGTTGAATCCATTAAGCCGTGTGCTTGTGGTAAAACTGATATTTTGTTTCTTGTCTCTGTTTTCTTTTTCTGATATGTTTTTGCCTTTTTCTTTGGAGAAAAACAAATTGAATTTACCAAAGCTCTCCACCTGTCTTGTTTCTGTGGTTTTAGACTGCATGCCAGCATATTTGCAGAACACTGAGCTGTAAATATCCAAGATTTCTCACTATAGACTCTATCCTTTAGCTGCCTACGCTTTCACACATTGACCAGACTCTGTCCAGCCACATACTAGGCTTTCACCTAGCACTGTTATCACAGCATGTCACATACTAAAGACTCAAGAAAGGTTAAGGAACTCTGAGGACAGATCTTTCGTAACTGATTATGAAGATTCACAGGGATTTTGTTGAACTAAACTTGTTATAATCCTGGCCTCATATTCTAGAGCTACAAATATCTATGCTTGTATCATCTATCGGAACTGGCTCTCACTGCCAAAATACCTAATTAATTCAAATCCAGTATCAAAATGTATTTCATAACTAGGTTTTCTTTTTGGTTATAAAGGACAACTGAACAAAGTGGAATTTTTAACATAGTTTGCTTTAACTCTTACATTAAAAATTAAAACAAAATCATTTTTGGCTTTAAAGTTACAGCACCAATCCCGATAGACACCAACTAAAGTCTTATGACAGAGTATTAGAGGCACCATGAAAGAAAAAGAACAAGTTAACATTTTCTTGCTATTCCTATTTTTTTTTTTCTTTATTGCAAATTATTCAAGTTATAAACGGATCAATCAGATGCCTCAGTGAGAGCATCAGGTGCCTACACCGGACCAATCACTGTCATCTGGTTCCAACATATCAACGTCCATATTGTGGAAAATGGTGACTAAATTGGCTTTATTTGGCTGGTGCCAGAAGTAAGGCATTTTCTACGGGTAATGTCACACCTGCTCTGTCCAGTTCTCTATATACAGTTGTAACATTATGAGAAAAAAGTCATAAGATTATAAAAAAATTTGTCATTTAACAATTTTTTTACAGTTTTTTTTTTTTTTTTTTTAAGATAAAGTTGGTTGTGTTAGCTTTCATTCGCCATGCCAACTAAATCCATGAAGGCATCCATTAATGGTGATGCCATAATGCTTCAGCTTATCAAAGGAATCTATGTGCGTTGATGTATTTGGACCTCTGCAAATATACCGCCGACGGCATAAACAGCACATCCGCTGGAAATCCACTCCTTGTTGGTCTAGAATCTTCTTCTGAAGACGCCCAGCATCCTGCAAATTCTTTTTAATGTCCTCATAGTGTTATATTAAACATTTAGTATTTCCTTTATTGTGAAACCGATACGTTGCCGCTTTTGAAGGACTCTACATCTCTAATAAGGAAAATAACATATACATATATATATATATATATATATATATATATATATATATATATATATATATATATATTTAAGTGATCAACCTTTTGTCTTGTAAATTATCAACTTGGACTGGATTAGAAAATGGTTTATTTCAAGTAGGCAAACCAAGAAATATGCATAAACAAGACAAACAGAGGTTTATATCTATACAAAAACATATAAAATATTGGAAAATTAGGCTTTAACTAGAAATGTATTTTAATAAAATACAACTTTTTTTCATAATTGCATGACTTTACTTTAAAAAAAAATATGATGGCCATAATACTCAGATGTAAAAACTTCCAGAATTAAGTAGTTACAAGAAAAAAAAAATGTTTCTATTGACTGAAGGAATATCTGTTATAGTCTTTATATGTTTATAAAAAGGTGACTTTTTTGATCACATTCCTTCCACGTCCTAACAGTTTTATTTTATTCACAAATTAAAGTGTTTCCAAAGAGGATTTACTAATTGGTGCTACAGCATAACTGGTCAGTAATATTCTGGGAGGTCAGCTGGTTTTAAAGGTTTCCCTTTGCTGGCTCTGTGCTTTCTGAAGTTAAGAATCTATTAAAGGATGGTTTGGTTGGGAAGGCTAAACATGAAATCCTCCCGGGAAGCTCCTGTTTGAAGTTCAGTGTTAAGTGGATTCCGATTACGGTTCTTGTATGAGACATGTTACTGTGCGCTTAAAAATGTCAGTGGTTATTCAAAAATTCTTGTCGGGGAAAAAAATATGAGACATAGTGATGATGTTCAAACATTTTCCTAGACGGTTAAAGAGTCGTCGGGTCAAACACCTCACTTATATTTCATAGTCTTTTATTTTGAAAGGGTGAATGAGGACTAATATGATACTCACCACCTGAGATAATGAAATTTACTCACGACTAAATACGAGAGCAAAGCATGAAATTGGAAATGTATAATGTTGGAGTTGGAGATGCTGTACTCTCAGCAGGATTATTTTGACTGCTTTTGTTGGGCAAACTGTACATGGAGGTTTTCCAGCTGTGTGCTTAAAGTCGTTTACTCCTCCACTCGGTGTGAAACTTCTGTAAAACAAAGAGGGAGGACTCGAGAAGGGCGGTTTGGATGGGAATCCTATTTCAAAGAGGTCGTGCCAATTATCAAATTGTATTAAATTTTTAAAATGTCAGTTTACAAAATGTGTTTTTAAGAATTTTTATTTTATTTATTTGAATTGTGTGTATTTATTTACTATGTGTTTTGAGAATCTTTTTTTTTTATTTAATTTATTTATTGTTTTGAGAGCGTTTTTTTATTATTATTTTTATATATTTTGAGAATATTAAATAGAAAACGTACTACGATTCTGTTTGTTGTAATATTTGAAGGCATATTACAGTTAAAAAAATACATTTTAACTAAGGAAATCTATATGCACTCAACTAGAATATGTCCACCTTTTGGTTGAAAAAAAAATCCTTTCATGTTGTGGTGAATCTTTCATTTTAATACTCATCCCATTTCTTTACATTTTGGACAACATTTTGCATTTATCATGCAAAATAATTTTATTTTTGTTATAAAGGCAGAGCATCTTCAGGCCCGTTGCAGGAGGTCACTGTGGCCTCCAGCGGTGTTGTTGCACTGTATTTGTAAAGTATGTCACTATATGAGCGCGCTTTAGCTGAAGCAACGGTGCCAAACATTTATTGCAATTAATAAAAGCATGCCTCAACTTTAATTCCATAAGCTTAAACAAACGGATGTGTCTTATTTTGAGGATTAAGGATTATCTCATTCTGGCTAAACAAAACGTAATTTTTACGCCACATTCAACTACAAACAGTGTGTCTCTTCTGTTGTCTAATCATGGTTTCCATCGTTGTTCTGTGGATTCTGTTTCCTTTTCTTAACATTAGTCGTCTGGGTAACGGAGACTTCTGGCAGTCAGTCGCTATGTTATTACAAAGAGAGCTGTTTGAATCAGACAGTGACAAATGGAGAGGAGGGGAACGGAAGCCAGTTGGTGAGGAGGAACTCTTGGATTGTAGTGGGGGGGGTCATTTTCTGTTGTTTTTGCTTTTGACTAAAAGGTCATCACTTGCACGGCAAACGAGGAAAATTGTATTCTGTTGTCATGGCAACACCCAAAAATGTAAGCGACGCCAAATGTGGCAAGAGAGATTTTAGTTCTACTCCAAATCTCTGTGAATCTTTTCTCACGTTTTAGCACCAAAGTTACAGTTTTTTCCCACATTTATACTAAGAATCACAATAAATATTTTTTTTTTTCTTTTTTGAAATATCCCTATTTTTCTCTAACTTGTAATCAACTAACCCTTTCAATCTCTCCAACACTGAAGTGTAGTTTGAGTTATGTATTAAGGTGTATTCAGACTGGACACATTTGGTTTGCTTAAAGTGATGCAGAGTTCACCCCCCTAATCCGGAATAAATTTTCAGTCTAAACACATTTAAGTGTGAACCCTGGTCTGGAACCACCATCTTTAGAGATGGTCTCGGTTCATTTCCATTCAGACTGAGCTCCAGTTCTCTTCGAGTTTTTCTCAGTCTGAATAGACTCCGTGCTCGGAGTGGAACAGCTTGACCAAAACAGCCACCGTAGCATTACTGGATGATAAACAGAATAGTGGAGCAATGATGAGATTCAGCAACTCATTTAAATTTAGTCGGATGAATGCAGGCTCATTAAAACGTCTTTTAACGAGTGATGCACATTGCTTCTTATTAGCCTACCTTCATAGTATCCCTCTGCCATACCAAAGTAGCTAGTAAAAAGTGTGGCCAGATGACCCCACTTTAAATGTATACATACTAGGATAGCACAATGGAGTGTAGATCTGTCTTACAGTCCTGTGTGGCCACCTTAAGGTTATGTAATATGGTTAATATATCATGAAGTATTTGTAAGGATAATGTAACTTATATGCTTGCAGCATACTTATGGTAAAAAATGTGCAAGAAAACTTCCTATCTTATAGGCTTACCTAGCACTCATTGGGCTTGACACTTCATGCAGGTTTGCCCATTTTCTGCCCACAGACAGGCTGTATCCACCCTGAGAGGCCGTTGTATCTAAGGCCTTAACTGTGGCTCATTCTCTCTTTCTGTTCATCCTTGGCCAGTAAATTCTTGGTTTCTGCCTTTTTCCCTTATTTCCATGCTCTTCTTATTGTGCCCGTTCCCACTTCCTTACTATTGGTAGAGACGTTGTTATCCTGCAGACTTTGGTTGCTAGCCTCCTGCTGGATTCCACCCGACTCAGTTGACTGCTTTCATAAGAGATAGAGCTCAGTGTGGCGCCCTGTCCAACACTCCCATTGTTTACCTTCAAGCGCCTTTTTCCTCCTTGCCGTATTCTCGGGCCCTTTTCTGAAGTCACCTCCCTTCATCCACAAAGACATGTCTGTATTTCCCTTTCCTCTACATTTGATGCCAGAGCTTCCTCTGAGGTGCCGGTTCTACGCCGTGTCGTTTGATGTCCCAGCTGTGAACCATCTTTCAGCTCTCTGCTTGCTGATGCTAGGGGTATTGATCTGAGTTTCTTAGTTTTAATAGTAATAGTACAGTGCAAAAACAGAATTGTTTTTGTGTTGCCGTAGCTCAACACAAAAAATGTCTTTTTTGAGTTGATTGGGGATGAGGTTCCATTTTTGAACCAGAGAAAGGATTTCCTTTCACTACAAGTGATACTCTTCCTCCTATGTTTGAATTGCATCTACCAGGCAGTATTCACATTATGTGCAAACACACCTGTTTCAAATGCACCTCCAATATCACAAAAGTTGAAACTAAAGTTTGCCTGGATTCATTTCTCAAGAAGAAACTGATAGAGCTCAGTATTTGAAGCTGAGAGACAGCAGTGATGTCATTTTTGTCTCTCAGCCCTGCGTGCAAGAACAAACGTCTCACTTCTTGCTGAGTCTGAAGCAGCTTTTGCACGACTGAGACTGCAGACTCTCAGCACTTCACTTCCAGCAGAGAGGAGCAGCGGGATAAAAGACAAAAATAATTTAGATGCGAGGTAGTGCAAATGTAAACAGATTTATCCAGTAACCAAATTTAGGCCATAAACCAGGGTACTTAAGTGATACATTTGTGTCTGTTGCACAGCCGGGTCAGTATGTAGAGCCACATTTAAATGGAATTGATTCTCTGTGGAGCCTCTATACTGTCTTGTGAGATGGTATGAAAAAAAAAAGACCAGACATTTTTAGTACTTCTGTTTCTATAGAACATTTGATCTCTGGTCAGAAGATTGCAGGTTCAGTTCTTGCGCTATATATTTAGTATTTAGCATTTACCATTTTATTTTGTCTTTCAATAGTTTTATCATAGATACTTTTTTTAAGAATGGGTATCAGTTCTGTTAAAACAAGAGTCTACCACCTTTAACACTTAAAGAGCAATTTTAGGTTGGAGGCATAAAGTCTCAATTCACCTTTTAGTAAAATAAAACACTAATTTGTATTTATGTTATTGTTAGGAATATTATTCTAATAAGTAAAAGTGAAATTTTGGTTTATTATTATTTTTTAAAGTATGAAATAGTTTATCATTTTGACTGATGCTCACATGATGTCCTTTCAAAATAAAACACCCAGTACCACATAGGATCATCTCAATAAAGTAGTAGGTAAGATAATTTTTGCATTAATTAAAAAAAAAGCACTATTTATTTTACCTTTTTTTTGACATTCCAGACAAAAATTTCTAAATCTAGCTAACTACAATCAAATCAGAGCTAATTAAGTGGCTCTTAATGGATTTTTTGCACTGTAAGTGGCACTTAAATTCCCTTAATTTGTTATTTTTTGTCAAAAATAGAAAATCTGCTTTATAATTGTAGGCTTTAATTATGAATTATGGTTGTGCTTACTGACTGACCTCTAGTTGATTTTCATTGGTACACAATGTTCCCTTGATAAACTACAAAGCTGCACCGCTTGATTTATTATTGGAGCATTATGGGGACCGTATTCATTGCAAAGTGATACATACTTTACTTCAACTCTTGTCCAAAAATACCTAATTATCAAAAATTAAAATATTTAATTTTCCTTCAGCCAGAGAACCACTATGGAGAAGTAGGGCTGGGAATCACTGGGTACCTCACGATACAATACGCGATACATGGGTCACGATATCGATAGTATCGCGATACTACAATAATTGGTAAAAATGCTCTCTGTTAACTAGCATTATATAGAAGAACATGTTTTTTTGGGAAAATATATCCCCATTTATCTTTTTTAGCTTAAACACAATTATAATAAACAACTTTTCTTATTTTGTGCAACAAATTAAAGACACTTTTGTGCAACATTGTTGAAATCAGTAAAACTATGTCTTTGACGAGCATTGACTACAACCAAATTAGAATTATCTGTCAAATTCAATGTTAACAATAGTAAACATGATCAGCAGTGACACTACTTAGGGCAGAATTGTTGTAAACAACAGAACAAAAATTAAATAAGTCAAGTGGTGACAGCTATCTACCTCTAAAACAATGTCACACCAAAGGATGATGAATATAATGTTTTACAGCCTCTCTCAAAATTGACCTAATTTTTTGTGCACTTTTCTCTCACTTGAAAAGGGCTGAGCATCCAAAATTGAAGGCTGATTTACTCAGACTGTCACTTGAGATTATTTTCCAATCTTTATTTTCCATTTGGTCAGTCAGCAGTCAATAGGTAAAAACCTTAAAACACACATAATAATGGCAATAAATATAATTTTATGTGCTTCAATTAATTAGCAACATCCCTAATTTTACAGTGAATTCATGTACTGTATTTTAATTACATTTAAATTTAAGTTCATACATCACATTCTGCTTTTTTATTTAAGAATTACTTTAAATTAACATTAGCAACAAGTAATTACGTTGTTTGAAAACGTCACATTATAAATTTACCAAAGTTACACCGTACACCAGCAAGTTAAACATTGAAGTGCATGAAGCGAAAATTCCGACGGTCCTTGAAGTGTACACAGACAACTGCGAAGCACGCGCTCAGTTCCCACAGCAAACAGGAAGTAAGTGATCGCAGTCATTCTAGCGCTCAGACAATGTCACTTCTTACCGGCTGGATCTGCTACAGATGGAGGATAAATGCTGACAGGTAGACATGCTTCACACACGCGCTACAGAGCCTGTATGTCACCGGTGATTCTCCCGAATGAGCGCGTGCATCACTATAAAATGTCCGATGCAGCGCCGCGCCCATAGTTCCAGCGCGCGACTCAGACGCTCAGCGCTACAGCCTCTTCAAATGAAAATATAATATCGATACTTGGTGAGAACCCATCGAGAATCGATCGCAGGACTAAATATCGCGATGTATCGCAATATCGATATTTTGGCACACCCCTATGGAGAAGTGAAAGATGTGACTTCAGTCTCAGGTTGCAGACCCCTTTGTTAAAGCTTCATTATCTGAAGTTGTTTGGGTGTTGGGCCTTTTTAAAGCCACCTTTGAAAAAAAAAAGACTAGCCACTATTTCTTTTTTCTTTTTTTTTTTTTTTAAGGTGTTTGCAAACTTGTTAAGTAAGAAAATTGAACTGATAGCAGCAGAAATGTGTGTTTCTACACATCAACTACAAGCTTTTCTGACTGCATCTTTTCATCTGCTCCTGATTCACTACTATTTGAATAAAGACATATTCAGAAAAGCTTATTTAATCTTAATTATCTTTATATGTCCTCCATCAAGAGAAAAATATCACGAGAACATATTAAAAACACTTTTCATTGGAGTGGGTCTTTAAATTTTAGTGTGCAGAGTTAGTTATTAGATTATCATCTATACCTTACTTATTTTTCATTTTTATCAAAGCAAAAATTAGCCACACAGTTTTACCATAAAGATGGCTTTCATCCAGATATCACTGATGTGCTAGTTGTTTTTTTTTCCCCATTAAAGCTGAATCAAAGAACAAGAAATAAAATCAGACCGTCATTGTGTCCACTCTTCTGCTGAATATAAACAGATTGTGGTCATAATCTCAAAGACAAACAGTCTCTGATTAAAACCAGCAAAGGTGAAGGACATTAGCAGGTGTCTAGCTCCGATGGGATGAAAAGCCCCCCCTGCTGCCATTGGGTTAGACGGCCCCCGGGGGGGTTGTGTGCACATTATTTAGCCCACTGCCTGTCAGGAAGTGTGTTAATATCGATTGCACGAAATGGACAGTTTTCTTTTGGAGCGTCACCTTATGTTTCTTTGTGATAAATAAAATTTCCCAAAGGGAAAAAAAGTCAATGTTTTGAAGGTGCGAGTTAAAGTATATGCTATTTATTATAAGTGCTGTTTATGGACGCTCATAATCTGCAGCAGCAGGCCACTGTCGGTTTGTGTTCACGATAACTGAACATTTTTGCACAACCCTTCTCCCCATTAGCTGGAGCTCTCATCCTTTCACCTGAAACTCCTCTCTGTTTTTCTGTTGATATCTTTTCTGTCCAGCTGGCCTGCACACAGGCAGACTGGATCCCAACGATGCGCCACACTTGGCAGCTATATCCTCTGGTTATTGAGCAGAGAGCAAAACAGGCCCTTCATGTGATTGATGAGGAAATGGGATTTTAATTCAGTTACTGAGCCATCACCCTGTGGCCATATCTGCATATCAGCCCTCTTTATTTGGAAACCAGCTTTGCTGGGAACAACGTGGGACTTGAAAATCATTCTTTGCTCGGGTTGCACTGATGATCTTCCAGATTCTTTTTCCTGAGGATTTTCTGTCTTATTCTGCAGTTTTTAAAAAGTGAAAATCTACAATAATCATTTTTTTGAGGAATTTGCACAAATTTAGGATAAATGCATCCTAAACACTACAAAAAAGATGCATAAAAGGAGAATAAAAGCTTGCATTTAACAACAAAACTGCTCTTAATCCAAAGCTCTGTTCTCACTTTTCTTCTTAGTACCTTTTACTATGAATGCCCAAACAGCGTGAGGTTGAACAAATCTCCAGCTGCTTAACTTTCGATTAACCACTTCACTCCTCTTTCCAACAGTTTTCCTTGGATCCCTGCTCTTGCTGCAAATTGCATCACTTTTCTGCCTCATGTAACCTTGAATTTCCCCGTTTTTGTGTCCATCCACCCATTCTTTCCACGTCCCTCCTCCCATCCATTCTTCTATCCTTCCTCCAGTGGGTTGAACCACTTGCAGTTAGCGGCTTGGTTCCTGCCAAAATCTCAAACAAGCTTTTACTGAGGAGTCAAAGATACTTTTGCACCTAAAAACATTTTTGTTTGCTCAGTTTTTAACAAATAATTTCATTTAAAACATATTTTCATATCTTAAGAAGATGCCTGAACTTGTCTTCCTATCCTGCTATTTTTCACAGTTAATGTGTGAAAATACATGTTTTTTTTTTTTTGTTTGCAAAAGTGATAACTGAAATTGAACAATGCTTCTGTTTCGTAGGGTAAGATGGTGAAGGGAATGGGAGGAGCCATGGATTTGGTGGCCAGTGCTGGAACCAAGGTGGTGGTCACCATGGAGCACTCAGCAAAGGTTTGCAAACACATTTTATTCTATTATCAGAATGAATACTCTATTCTGATTGACTGCAGGGTGTTAATGGAGACCTAAAATAGAAGTTCTAGTCACAAGGCCTGAATGTCCTAAATTATTGTGCTACCCTAAATGCTAGTTGGTAACCAGAAAAACAAACAAAAAAAAATGTTATGAGACATGTACTTAGTTTTTACTTGGTACCAAACTTAAACTCTGCTCCGTATTGCTGCCAGCATCATATAAAACGTGGATTATGATGCTTCATAGCTGCTCATATAACGATGAGTTAAACAGTGCATGGAGCCTTCGTCAAAGTTCTGCTGAGCCTTCACAGCTATAGATCCTAGTTTAGCGACCTGATGGATCAGAGTGATGTGTGCAACGCTCTGAAAAAAGACCAGTGTGTCGTGGCGGCGAAATCCGAGTTTACTTGAAGACCGGGATGTAAACAAAGCATCTTAGCCACAGTCGAGCGCTCTCTTTCATGCTGTCATGCTGCTTCATCACATTTCAATGTTTCTAAGATGCATTTAGCAATGTTGGAAATAGTACTTTACTTCCTCAGTTACACTTTTAGAACCTTATTGGCACATTTATTATATTTATTTTGTCTTATACTGAAAAATATTATGTGCTAGAAATTAGACAATACTGACAGTTCCCTTTAAGAACAAATATTTCTTAATTTACCAAAAGAAAAGCATCATGAATTTGTACATGAGATACAGTTGAAGTGCTTGTGATCATTAAATAAAATTAATTTTACAATTTTATTACAATGAATATTTACATTCAAGTTTTTTTTTCAAAATTATACTCTTTTAAAAAATTATGAAAACTTGTTTTAATGCAGTCTGGGATATATTGCGATACATATCGTATTGTGTGATATGTACGGCAATATATATCATATTAGCAGACTCTTTCCAATACACACTCCAATTTTAACCACTTTCCTCAGCTGCTGCAAAGTGAGGTTGGTGCTGGTGTTGCCATGAGTCTGTTTCTTTTATATACAATTTAAGAATAAAAAATAACATGATTAAAATACTAATATTTGATTTGTCATGTATTTATTCTGTAAGTGATGCAGTGACCTCGTTGGGTATCGTCAATTACAGATATCACACTAACTTATGTTTGCTGCCGAGTTATAACTCTTTTCATAAAATGAACTATTCTCTTCCACAAAACTGATAAATATTAATTGTTTTCATAGTTTTACTGATGTGTTCATCTTCACATTTAATTTCTGCTACAAATAATAATGAAAGCAAATGTTGCAGCTGATTAGAGACAAACTTTTTTCAATCTGTTTCTTAAGGCTTCCTCCCAAGATGATGTCGGCTCATCTTGATTAGATTCTTTGCAGAAATCTGTTCGTTTGTCTTCAGTTAATTTGGATACAAGCTTAGAAATGAGCTTAGTGTTTTGGGTGAGGAAAGCTTGTTGGTCAGACACTCATTCTCAGTTAGATGGATCACTCTAGAGGACTTCCTGCAATGAAGGATTTGATCCAGCTGTGCTGCTTTAATTTTAGAAAGTCCAGACTGATACGAAACAAGGGCGCTGTAACATTCAGCATTCATAAAAGCGCTCTGCTTTCTCCTAATGGGACCCTGTCTGGCGCCCAGCTACGGTCCAGATGGTGCAGCAGGTGAACATAAATTTACTGCCCGAGTCCTGTTATCATTCATGATGGGCAAAAGGGGTGGCTGATTTATGGTCTGCACTTTTCCGACAGCGCTGGGGGCGCTTTGACGTGTGCTTTTTCTCCTAAAGGTGACGGGAGGAAAAACTGACGTTCACTCACACAAAATAAATATTCTTTAGGCTGAATAATCACTAGATACTAAAACTTCTTTTAGACATAAAACGGCCTTTGAAAAATGATTTGACTAAGCAAATGTTTTGTTAATTTAAATCAAATGCTCTCTTCTCTCAGGGGGGAAAACACAAGATATTGGACAAATGCAGCTTGCCTTTGACGGGGAAACAGTGTGTGGATCGGATCATCACTGAAAAGGTGCCGTTGTTTTTTCATTTCTGTCTGTGACATTTAAAAATATGTCCTAGTTAACCTGAATATTAATGAAAGTGGAGGAGCCAGCAGTTTTTCTCGTTTTCTCAAAATGGTCCATAAAGATGTTGATTAAAGTTTATTTATGATTACTTGTGCATTATTTTTTAGGTGAAAAATAAACCAAGCAAAGCACACGAGTGGACACTGGTGTCCCTCTCAGATGATGCCTTTCTTAATACCCTATTGGGACTTTGTTCATTTCTGTTATACATAAGGGATATTTTCAAAGTGAGAAGCTTCAAAGTTCAAGAAATTTTTCATAAGTGGTTTGAATTTAAGAGCACAATGTGTATGTTAGGAAACTGCAGCAGTAGTCAAAATCAAAAAGCTGTAAATGTTTTTTCTGGAGCTCTTTAGACAAGATGAGCCTTAAGCATTAGCCACAACCATTGACTGTATAAAGAGAACTGGACTGAGTGACCCCTCACACGTTCTACATAGGAAGTAGCTGCTGGCTCCAAGGAGCTAAAATCCCAAAGACTTCTATTGAGAAATGAACAGCCATTACTCAGTCATTCTGTTGAGACGACATTTTTCGTATCGCAGAATAATGGCACCTATTTTGTGTGTGGAGCCCACGACTGGAGTTAAAAGTGTTGTAGTGACGCATGACTGTGAGAGTCCTGAGCGTGGAAACCTGAAACGAGGGTTTATGTGAATTTACGTCGACTTTTCATTGAAAGTGACCACTTGAATGCGAGTTGGTATGAGCGTACCTTCACCGCCAGGCCACTTTAGAGACCGGCGACCAACATCTACAAACACCTGTAAGACTTGGTGGGTATGCAGACAGGACACCACTGGAAGATATACAGTATTGTCAATTTAAAGCAGAGCAGACTCTTCCTGAAAGGGGCTGTTCTTTCTTTGTGACATCAGCACATGAGAACCCGCTCATTTACATGGGGCTGGTGCTCAAAGCTCAGGATTTTTAGAGGAATACTCAGAAATGCGTGAACGGATTAAAATACCGCTTTGGGGTTGTTTATAGTGAGGAATGAACACTATTATACACTTAAAGCTCAACAATTGATTTTGCAGGCGCTTTATAACAAAGACTCCCTCCTGAGAAAACCTCTTAATTGTTTGACCTATTTTACTAAACTTTAAGATACTTTGGAATTCCCACCTCTTATGTAGAAACACCCACATAGTTAATGACATAAGTTAGTCTTCCTCCCAAAAAAACCCAAATAGCAAATGTATGAAGGTCGGAAGGTTGACCAAAAAAATAAAATAAAATTCTTTATTAATTCTTAACTATGAGTGGCACAAACAAATTTTGGTTTAAGACAGTAAGATACATGCTGTCCATTTTCCAGCATTTTGAATTAATTGAAAATGAGAGAACTTCTTTGACACCATAATAACAAAGAGTTAAAACATTCAAGTCTAGAAAGTGAAAAATAAGGCATGTTTTACTCATACTTACTGGATAAAGAGGCATCCCATATACAGAGGCTGCATGTCCTAAATCCGGTTCCACTCGGAGCCTCCGGCTCCTTGCTGTTTGTCACCTTCTGTACTCACGGCTTTAGCTTCTGTTTGGTGATCTTTTGAATAAAGGTCACTAGTGCTCACAAAATCTAAAAGGAAGAGGAAAAAAAATACAAGGTTATTACCCAATAAAAGTAACTAGGACAAGAATGCGAAATTTTCCTGAGCTTTGGCGGACCGCAAATGACAAAAAAGGGAATAATTCTTTTGTTGTTGTTAAATACGACCAAAAATATTCTCTAACTCTAAATCAGCTTTTTCTCTGTCTGTTAATTAAATTTTGTGACAATAGCAAACACTTTTTACACATTTTTGAAACAAATTCTTGCATTTTTTTATGATTGCAGTTGTGTTTACTTTCTGTTTGGAATGTTGCTGCATCTCCACCTCAGGGCCTTTCTTTGTAGTGTTGATGCTTTGGCTGTTTCAGCCTTCCCTCTGAGGCTCTTCTGCTGTGCAAACTCTGAACTGTAAAGGCGGATTAGTAACATGAGGTCATCCACAGATTCTTTCTTTTTTTCCTTTCACTCTTCAAAAAAAAGTTACTTTATTTTGGTTGGTAAAAATCAAACCTCACACACGCTGAGACATATTGGAATTTTATGTTCAAATAACTCAAATTGGTGTAAAAACCCCCCCTATTTTTAGCAAATGTTCTCAATTTTGTAAAGTCATTTTGTCTATATTAGACATGCATCAGTTATTTTCAGAGATTAGCTAAATATAATAAACAGTCCCCACGAGTTTGAAGTCTTTTACTGTTTCATTTTCAAAGCAGACACCACAGGGCATACTCATAAGGCAGACCATGTAATAATGTGTAATCCTGGATTGAAAGTCAGGGAATTTCAGTTTTTAATGTTAAAAAGCGGCGAATAGATGAAAGAATGCATCGCAGAGCTTCGTGCAGGCCCGGTTTTGTCTGTTTCCCTGTGGTGGTTACTGCCTTTGAAACTTGTTCTCTGAAAACATGACCTATCAGGGACAAAGTCGGCTCATACACCCCCACCATGCTCTTTCTCTTGTGTTCAGCTTTGGTTTGTAGTCCATCATCTCTTAGCAAACAGATTTTTATCTGCGTTTATTAAGGGTGGATCTCTTTAAGGCCTTTGGAAGCTCTGGAAGCACCTTTACGGAATCCACTTCAGTTTCTCTCAGATTTCAGGAGCATCTGGCCTTAAATCCACCCCTAAGTTTCTGAAAATAAACCTAATTTTATATGGTCAATATGCCATGCCTTTAATGCTTGTTTTTCTTGTTCTTTTTTACTAAATAATACCTCTCTTTTCACCTTAGAGTAGTTTATCGCCTTAAAACAAGTGAAGTACCCTCTTGACTACCAAAAAAATAAAAGTTGTCCAGTTAAATCTTTTTTTTTTTTTTTTAATTCACCAAAAACTACAATTCCCAGAACCCCAACCATTCACATTTGGGATCATTAAAAAGCCTCAAATGTCCTCTGTAGATGCCTAAAGGAGTTGATTCACTAGTATGCTGTGGTTGGGAAATATTCAAGTTTGAAAATGTCCTCAGCAAAGGACAAATCTCTATTTCTAGGACTGTACCAAGGCCTGTATCAAGGCTTTAGAAACACTGTGAAATATCTCTTCTTCGCAGTAAATGCATTTGCTTTTTAATTTCTATCTGATCAGTATTGTCCAATCTGAAATGAGAGAATAAGATTTAAAAAGCGCTAAATTTAAAGAATCTCCCAACTGGATGCTCAGATACTGGACTAATAAAGGTCATTTCTACTCTTTTTATAGTTCTTTCATGTTACTGCCCATTCTTTTTAAAGTTCTCAATTCATAAAAGAACCTTTCCCATCATCATTCATTCAATAACAGTTTTAAATAGTGTATTTAAAATACCTGAAGGTCCATTTTGATCCAGTTTAAATTTAGAAGACCCATTTGAGTTCATAAAAAGGAAGCAACATTCGAAACTTTAAGAGAATTTGGAAACAGTGTGTTTTTATAAGTCCAAACAGGTAGAAAGAGCCCAATTTTTAGTCCTCACCTCAAATCAGATCCTCAAACCCTTTTTATTAGTTTGCAATAATGAGGGACAACAGATGGTGATTTCTTTTAACTATCATTTAGCATAATCAACACAAGCACTTGTGCAACTGGACTGAGAGGTGACTATTGCTAAGCAACATGAACAATGGAAATAAGCTGCTAATGTTACAGTTTTTACTCTAGGCTTCACCAGGGAAATCCACGCAGCATTCATGGCTCTAATTTAGTCTTTTTTGCATTTATTGTGTGGAATCTAGAGGGCATTACATTTTTTCACATATTCAATGTTAAAAATATCTGTTAGGAGACATTTAAATCGAGTCATTTTCATAATTTGATCATTTTAGAAACGGGTTAAAAACAGGTTTTAAGTAAGAGCTTTGAAGTAAAAAGGTTTAATTATTGATTTTTTACTATTTTATGAAACTGCATCTATTGCTGACTATTATTGAACTAAATAGGTTAGTATTTAAATTTGTTCTACCATTTTTCTTAAGTAGAAAAGAGGAAAACAGGAAAATGCACACTTTAGAGTCAAATACAATTGCAACCAAGCTTAAAAACGGACCATAACGGGATTATATCGCTGCAGAATCCCTCCAAATGGACCAAAGAGGCAGAGGATGTTTCATGTGTCGAACGACAAGCAGAGCAGAACCTCAATGCATCAATCGGGGGACAATTCAGGGTTGAACTGGATGTCCTTCAACAAACTTTTCAACTCTTTAGTTGTTTTCTGTTTCATTGATTTTTTTCTGTTTGGAAAACATTCTATTTGTCATTTTAAAAAAAAGTCTTCTTCAGTTCTATTAAAAACAAGAATGCAGCATGAAGTGTAAAAGTCCTCTGTCAACGAGAATCTTTGTGTCTTTTTAAAGCATTAAGCTCTTAATCTTTGCATCTCTAAATGTCGATCAAAGCTCATTCCTATCTGAAGAATCGCTCCAGCTTTTTCAATCTGTAGTAAGTTACACATCTGTTTATTTCCGCTTGTGGGCAGTGGGAGAATGATCCTGATGATTATCAGAGGTAACCAAAAGGGAACCAGTGCTGCAAACCTTTCATACGCCCAATATCGCTTCTCCTGATTCCCTGATGCTCGGTGCTGATTCAGATTTCTGCTCCAAAACATTTCCTAAATTATTGCAGAAATTGGAATATTCTCTTATTTATGTTTTAGTTTGTAATGAAAAAGGCTTTCTAACTCTAATAGCCAAGAGGAAAAGGAAATTGAGTCTAGTTTTCAAAACAAACATTACATGTAAAATGTATAGTAGTGATGGGTAAATGGAATGCCTCATTTCTGTGATTGAAGGCTGTTGTGATGTTTCCATTTGTCTTTTCCCCCCAAGACAAAGACTATTTTTGTCATACAATACACAATGTAGATCATATTAAGTTTCTGACATTTTCTCTTCATTTTGTAATAATTTTTCAGACTTGGGAAAAGTAATAATTTGATGTTTAAAGAATCCCAAACTCCTGAATCAGTCAGTCATCTCAGCAGGACAATACTACTTTTTCAATATTTCACAATGATAGCAACACCAATTATAATTCTAGCAGAGAAAATTAAACGATTTTTATGGTTCTGCTGGCAGTTTTTGCCAGATTTTGAAGTATTTCATTGGAGGGAATCTATGGTCAAAACAACCTTTTATTATTTAATTATTTTAATTTCAAATGGGCTTTCTTGCTTCTATTTAAATGAACATTTAAGATGAAAATTGCATTGTCAGGTTGGTAAAGATTTAATAAAAACAGTGTTATTATGAGTAGTTTAGAATGGTTTCACCCAAATTTCTCAATGGCAGGGTCTTGTGCGTGTTAAAGCAGAGTCACACTGTGCCTTCGACACTGACATATGACAGCACTTTCCATAACTCCACACTATTCTCGCATTTTTTATCAAGAACAGCTGGCACATTTCGATAAAGCTCTAATTCCCCTTAATCACTGGTGACAAGCCTCACAATTAGAGATGCAGGACGGTGTCTATGTTATCCATAGACCCTTGTTCCGGGTGACATTCCATCTGTCTTGCTATATTGGAGTGAGAGATCTGCCTCCTGCCCTGTCACTGTGTGCTGTTCTAATGAGCTGAGAGTCCTGACAGGTTTTTTCCTGAATGTAGTTATGGCTTTGCCTGTCAGCCCCTGCTGAGCGAGGCAACACGGCCCAGCTCAGAAGAGTGTGCCCGGGCTGTCAGTGAAGTATTTTTGCATTGTTTGCATGAATTTGAAAAAAACACCCATGCTACACATTCTGTGTGAAATAAAAATGTGGGGGTTAAAACTAAGTTTTCATACAAAATATTCTGCTTCCTTCCCTGTAAAATCTAAATATAAACCCATATTTTAGAAAACTATAGAAGGAAGTGATGAGTATTATTACTGTGCTTCAAAATAAAAGTATTTGTGGCTTCTAAACCAACTTTATGTTTGACCCCAAAAAAGTGAAATTTAGATTACCATCTTGACTATCTTGCAATGTGCAGAATGCAGTTTGCCAGAGATGCAAACATCTTCAATCATGAGCAAAACAAATTTTCGTTCTGTAGTACTAGTCTTATATTTCTATGAAGGTATGAACTTTGAGAGTTTAAACAAGACAGAAAAAAGTGAAAATTTTCATGTCTGTCTGATTAAAGTGAATAAAGTGCGTAGTGAGGAGTTTTATAGGCTGAATACATCTATAATCCTACATAGCGGATTTCTCATACTGTGGGATATTTATGGAACGTAGCCACGCAAGAAACGAGCTATCCAGATAATTTTCATTTTTAGGACAAATAGGTCTTAGTTCTTGTGAGTCAATTTAGTCACAATTTTTGGATATCGACAACACCATGTATGGAGCCAGGTAAGCAGTGATAGGTCCAAGTTGGTCTGAGTCATTGCTTCTAATACAACTACTCTCGGCCAACTACTTCCAGCTTGTTGAAAGTCCGCATCCCTACCACTTGAAATCTGGCTCAGGAGAATCTGTCAGTCAAACGTTTTAAACGTTCAATGTGAGACCCACTGACTGTGTATGAGAACTGGATCTAGTGAATGTGACGTCACCCATTAAAAAGGCCTTAGGTCTGGTTCCAACTGAATGAAGTCAATTCAGCCACCATTTTTTTTATATGAACAGCGTTATGTTGGAGTGAGACGATGTTTGTAAGCAGTGATTGGTCCAAGTCGGTGGAGTTAACATTTCTATGGCAACCACTCATGTTGGAGGTCCACACGCCTACCACTTGGAAACGGGCTCGGGAGAATCTGTCAAACGTTTTGGACATACTTTTATTGATGTCTGAAAGTTTTGCTGGAGGACCCAATATGCAGGCGACCAGGTTTGGTGACAGAATGTGAACATTTAATAAATTAACCAAAACATGACAAAAACCATGGAAAACCACAAAGGGTGGCAGAGCGGACCAGAGCAGATGACCTGACCAGAAATTGGTGAAAACCAAACATTTACATGAGATTAGAAGCAATTAACGAAAATGAAGACAGCTATGGACCATGAACCTTTAACTGGTGTGACTGAGGGACAATTCAAAACATCACCCAAAAATCATAACCGACAAAACCCAAACCAGAGTTTACAATCCTGACATTTGAGGCACCTGATTGGTCCTTTAAAAACTTGAGTAACTTGTACTACAGAAAAAATAGGATTAGTAAATGTTAAAAATAAGGTATCAGAGCAATGATGGGTTTTCTGACAAGCATAATGACAGCTGTTTTATTTCTCAGTAAAAGTCTAGGGGATTTTGGCTTCTTGGAACCAAAAGGAACTTCCTGTTTGGAAAGCGAGGCCAGAGGGGTCTCTCAGCAGTTCCTATATACCACGGGTCTTCAACTAACATTTAAAGAGGTCCAGTTGGGAAAAAGTTCTTGAAGTTAGGGCCCGTAAAAAAAAATGGGTCTGTAAACCGCAGCTTTATGTTTCTCTGACATCTAAATCTCGTCTTCGGGTTCCTCAAGGGCTCTTTTTCCCCAAAGAATCTCTCCATGTATGTGTATATATTTGACAACTTGATAGTGATAATGTGTTGCAATGACAGCAATAACAGCACCGTTTCAAATAGAGGCGCCCATCGTATTAGTTTTGCATCAAGTTCGGACCCAGATGTTGGGTCATGCGGGCCCGGATGTTGGTCATGTGGACCCAGATGTTGGGTCATGTGGACCCAGCATCTGTATGAATTCTTGGAATTGGAGAACATGGCAGGGGCATTTTACCACACAACACCAGTTCCACAAAGGGGGCAGCTCTCTTCCTTTCAAAGACGGACAGTGAGAGCTAAAACGAGAAGCAATCATTTAGTCTAGCATGTGCTGCTCCCCAACAGTCTTGGCCTCCAGCAGCATATGTAACTGTTAACTGGGGGTCACTGAAGGCAGCCTTAACATTGAGGTGTTTGGCTAATTTCAGGAAAAAAAAACTAGGATTCTGAGAATGAGGAGCTCTGTTTAGAAAATGTTGGATAATCTTTGCACCAACTTGAGCACATTTGTCCTTGTTGTTCTAAAAAAAAAGAAAAAAAAAAGTCAAATTTTTTATGTAGGTGACATATAGAAATACATTTGTTCCTGAATTCCACGGATCACGCCTAACTTAACCTTCCACTTCTTTGTGTGTTAGCATTTCCTTACTTTTTTCTTGCTGTTTTGTACTTTACCGCGCTGTAAAAGCTTTCCTCGAAATCGTCTCACAAAAGAGCAAAAACCGCCCAAGCGTAATTGCAGTTAGAAACTGGTGCATAAGAGCAAAGTCTGTTTGAATGACAGATTAGAAGGGGAAGAGGCCAAGCATTAGTCTTCGTCGAGAATTTCAAAGTAAATACGTGCTGAAGTGTTTGAAAAGCGAGGCGATCTCAGAAGGCCTGTGTTTTTCAAAGTGGAAATTTGTGTGACACAATTTTCCATCTGGTTCCAAAAAGCAGGGGAGCTCCTCAGAACATCTTTGTGCTGCTCGACTTTTGATTCCCACCTAAACCTCTCTGCGACTAGTGTTTAGACCTGTGACGAGTCGCTGTTGCCAGAGAAAACCTGGCTTTTTCACTTGCTGCCACTCTCCAAAGGAACTCACTTTGAGCTATAATTATTCTGCTTGATTTAGTGGTGTAGTTTTTGTGACGAGGGAAGGAGAAAAAGGTAATTTAAAAACTGAAACCAGGGTATTCCTTCAAGATATATTATTTATAGATTCGTACACGAGTGTTGATGGTAAACATATTTGAAAAACAGGATTTTTTTAATAGACACCAGCTTGTTCTTCCATAAAAATCTTATTTTTCCCTTTTTATCACCTAGATCCCTGTGAATTAATTAAATATATGAATGACCTTTAGTCTGAATCACTTTGCATTAATGAAGAACACTCATTTGGATCCATTATTCTTAATGGAATTGTATTATTCTCTTGTTTTTTAAACGGTCGGCTTTAGCAGAACACTTGGAGCACGAGTGTTCACTGACTGAGGGCTGCTCTCAGAGGCGCAGTTTCATCAGTAATTGCAGTTTTTAGTCATCTTTAGTCATCTTCTAAAGGCGTGAGTCACGAGTGGGACTCTGCCCTCCTGTGGGAGCCACTAATGTTTAAATTTTAATTTGTTTTGTGTGTGTGTTTTGTTTCCCTGCCAGGCTGTCTTTGATATAGACAAGACAAAAGGCCTAACTCTGATAGAAATTTGGGAGGGACTCACTCCTGACGATATCAAGGCGTGCACGGGCACAGAGTTTGAGGTGAGTATTGCGTCGTAGTTCATTTTCTAATCTTGAAAATTAACCAGTATCTCACTTTTGTCTGTTTTTCTGTCCTTTAGGTATCTCCCAACCTGAGACCAATGCAGCAAATTTAGTGTTTCTCTTTATCTTCTGTAATAAAATAGCAGACGGAACAACTTGAAGTGCGGTCAAAAACAGAAACAATGGCAGGTTCCATGAGCAGCAATGGTAACTGGTTAAGCCACAAGTGCAATACTATTAAATATTTCTTTATGTGATGCAAAAATAATGCCATTAAGCTCTTTGAGTCCTCGAGAATGTGGGACACCTACAGGACTCCTAGTGGAAGAAGAATGGGCATTTTTACAGTCGCATTTCTGTTAAAAGTATAAATACAAAATGCAGTTCAGGTATTTGTAGGGCAAAGATGCAGTAGCTGAAGTGAATTTTCCTCAATCGTAATAGCAAAACCTGGTGCTGCAATAAATAATAGAGAAAAAAAACATCCTCTTTGCATCATCCATCCATTCTTTGAAAGATTTACTGAACTGTCAGTTGTTTTTGTTGTTCAAATCTAAAACAATAAGCTTTAATATTTTTATTCTGACATTTGTTTTTATGAAATAAACTACATTCTGGTGTGCAGACTCTGTGTGTTTTCTATTTCTGTTCTCTGGATAAAAATACGACCAATAACTGCAGACTTTTGACCTGTAATCATGGCATAGATTGAAGGCTTTGAGGGTAATACAGGTTAGAACTATATATATATATTTATATATATATATATATGCAGTGTGCTTATATGACATATTCTTGATGTGATTTGTGCACTTGAGTAGAGAGGCCCTGTCATTACCTGAGGGCTGTTGCGTAACGGCAGAATTCAGCCACTGGGCTTTTGGGTTCAGGGAGATCAACGGGGTTGGATCATCAAGCAGAAAAATGGATGAAAGTGACAGGGGCTCTTGCCACCGGCTTGTTGATGGTAATCCAGCACATCCCTGTGTGAGTCAAGCCCCCGTGCTACCCCATAAGCCTACATCTTGTAACCCATTTCTCATTCAAGTGTTTTTAAGGCGAGCACATGGCGGGGTTTAACAGAGCTGTGCCTCCAAAAAAACAAAAAAAAAAAAAACACTCCTGGGTTTTCTAAATGACTCAGTCTGAACAGGTGCAGTGGAAAAAAGGGGTTAAAGCACTTTAGATGAAGAGCGTTTCAAGATGAAGATGTTATGCTAAAACTCTGACATCAAAACTCAATGTGTTGAGTGATTGAAGCATTTGAGTTTCAGTATTTTCATTATCGTGAAGACAAAGCAGAAAAAGCTGCAGCCTTAGTTTGAACTTCATTCCATTTTTGGTTGTTATTCTCACTTTTAGAACATAGACATGGTTGTAAAATAGACGTGAATCTGTGCATGTATCTGCAATTTTCTAGTTGTGACGCTTGCTGGAGCTTTTCCCAGCAGTCCTGGACTGGTCACTATGATTCTAGTTTAAATAGCACATTAGTTCACATTTTACTGTCCTTTGAAGAAGCTACACTTAACCAACCAAACCTAAATGTCAAAGAGGGAGTCTTTGGTCAGCAGAGGCTTCATGAAATGTTCTTACAAGGGACCAGTTGGGTCTATAGCAAAAATTATAGAAGGCACACACGGTCTGGTCTGGTCTGGAATGGTCCAGGCAATTCAGGTGAGCGATTTGCACTCAAAAAGTTGGACGTCGCATGCAGGGTGTAGCTTCGCCTCAAAAGCAAAGCTATCAACAACAATGGAGGTCATCTAGTAGTAGACTTCTTTTTTTTAAATTTTTGGCTTTGCTTTTGGTACTTCATATACAAAAAGCATTTAATGTTCTTTGAGATGCTGGCTTGGCGCTTTCTATTGCCAGCATCAGTGAGCTGTATCTCATTGGCCCGTATGACCTTCTACCAATCAACAAATGTCCTTGTGTAAGGACAGTAGCTCCACCCTAACAGGAGCAGTCCGTTTTTCTAAGGACCTACAACCAACAGGGGCCCAAAAATGGTACAGTCCAGTCCGACTTAATGGGTTCGTTTTTAATAGAATCGCTCAAAATACCGTTCCTTACACTTTAGTGAAACCAGGCTGTTCAACCTTCTTACCTCACACCTGAAATGTGTAATGAAGTGATTTATTATGCTAAAAAAATAGATTATAGAATTTGATTTTAACACTATTTTGATATATTTAACCTGTTTTTGTACCTTTGGTAATGGAAAAAAATGTTACCAATATGTCAAAAAGTCCTTAAAACATGAAAAAAATGTCTTTCATTGTAAAATGTTCAGCCTTTTTATTTAAAACCACTCAACTCAATTATTTTCCCTCATAGTCTAAGTTCTTGTCTTATTTAGATTTTATATAAGCTAAGCAGAACCCGTACAGAATAAAATGAGCAATTAAAAGATGAAAGAAAAAATCTGTCAAAATGTCTACAGTCACCATCTTAATGATGACACTTTACACAATATTCTTTTCAGTTTAATTAAACTTAAGGTTAGTGAGCTGACACTCTGTGGCTCCTTTATAGCACTTGTTCTTTAATTGCTTTTTTACAAACTGATTTCATTTTACAATTAGGTGGGGAAGTCTGGTTTCCAATTAAGTCTTTAGAAAAACTTTTTGGGATTCAAAGGTATATTTTACAGGTCCATCCAATTTCTTTACTTGCTGTATGCCGTTCAGGGTCAGGGACCGGTCGCCAGTCTGTCACAGGACCAATCACTCCCACACACACACTTTAGATTAACCAATTAACCCATGAATCATATTTTTGGACTGTGAGAGGAAGCCACAGAAGACCCATGCACGCATGTGGAAAACATGCAAACTCAACAAAGAAAAGTTCCTACTGAGATTTTACAGCTGAACTCTTAATTTATTCAAAATAAAATCCAATAACTTGTCTAAAAATAACAATATAGTTTAATTAAATTGTGGGTGGGACTCCTCTAGAGTAGTTCGATGTGTTTTTTCCTCTTTGGAAGTGCTCCAGTGCTTTTGGTTTGTGTGGATTCAAACCCACAACCACATAGTGTGAGGCCTGCAGCACTTTGACCACACAACACCTTGAGGGTTACATAGAAGAGGTAACACTCCCTGCTAGATAAGTTTTGGATTCATGTAGAACTCCATAATCTCCATATAGAAATGCTAAAGTCAAGATTAAAGCAGGATTGAAAGACACAGTCCCATGAAAATCATGTTTTTAACATGTTGTAGCATTTTTCTCATCATGGAGTACATATGTAAATGATTAAAACTGTTTTTTTCTGAGTATTCCTTTGGTCAAATTTTGGATCAAGAGCAGATGAAAACCTGAGGTTTGAAAAAGATCGTACCAATTAAAAAGTCTCCTTCTCCACTCTAAATCTGCATCCTTTTATAAATGACTAGATCTTTATTTTCCTAATCTGAGCTCCCACCGTGCTCCATACAGTTGGATATTGCTGGACGTTTTTTTTTTTTTCTTTCTGTTCATGTAATAAGCGTATTTGAGATGACCACAGCGGACACACTGCCATCCCATAGATGCCTACCCAGGCGAGCACAGCCAGAAAATAGGTAGACAGCAAGCCACCTTGATGACTACAAAACAATGCATTGTGGGAAACAGTGTCCTGGCAG
This sequence comes from Oryzias melastigma, assembly GCF_002922805.2. NCBI lineage: Eukaryota > Metazoa > Chordata > Actinopteri > Beloniformes > Adrianichthyidae > Oryzias > Oryzias melastigma. The sequence goes on from NC_050520.1 coordinate 9,649,538, forward strand.
TTCTTGTACTTCGACGTGATGCTGATCAGAAATGACACGCAATAAATGAAGGAAATCTGTGTATTTTGTAACTCTTTCTGGAAAATAGTGAATCATTGATGAAAAAATAAACAAGATTTCAAATATTCTGTGGTATGTGTGTTATTGTTGCCTTTGAAAATTAATTTTAATTTAAATTGTATCTATTTCTCTAGGACAGTGCACATTAAATTAACACAGCGACTAATTTTCATCTGTTGTCCCCCAGACAGATATTGAAAATTAATATCAGAGACATAATAGAGTAAATCATATGAAGCGGGAGAGGTATATTAAAATTCAACTGAATGTTTATTACGACACCGGCTTTCTATCTTGTTTAGTCTCGTTCGCCTTCACCTCAGGCACCGAACCCCGCCGTCGCCTGCAGCCGCCTGGTTTCACCGATATTCCAGGCGAGGTGCAAGTCATCTCAAATGTTAGCTTGGCGTGTGAGGTGCTATAAGCTAGTGGTAAAGAGTGTAAACAAAAGGTCAATGGGAAATTCTGCCCTAACTCAGTTTCTTACAGAAAATGTCTGGGAAAAAATGACACAAGCTTTTTAATTTTGGTTAATATGACATAAATAGAATTAAGGAATGATTTTACAATTGATCAAAAATATAGTTGGTGTGGAACTTTAGGATGTTGTTACCCACAACAGAGACTGAGCATTTAAAACAGGGATTTCTGCCCAAAATCCTCCTAATTTTGTTTCTCCAGACGGTTTATTGTTTGCTCTGTTTTTATATCAGTTAGACTGGAGCCTGAATGAAAGGGTAAACACTATCCAGTTCATTCTAGGATGACCTTTTACAAATACATCATCAAAATGGTGGCCCAAAGTGGCCAAACAGAACCATGGAGATGTTATTTCTTGTCTCTGCCATCTTTATTGCAGCTGTAAACGTTTCCTGTGGCTGTGACAGCACCACCTCATCAGGCTTCATCTGAAATGTTCTCATTTTCCACTAAATGCTTTCAGATTTGTCTGTGCAGTCAGCCCGGAGCGCCTGCTCGGATGTGTTTGGTGGCATTGGCGTGGAAGATTCAGTGCAAACCAACACCACAGTTGTTAGTACGCACACGCAGGCCACTCAGTTCCGGGTTTAAGGAATTGGAAGCGTTTATCCCCACAGTAATTTCTATATCTGAAAACCAAGGTGTCAAAAAATGTGCCCACGTGTTTTTTTTTCGGTCACGCATTGGAGGCATAAGCTGCACGGAATGGTGCAACATTCGGATCTCTCCAAAACGCATGATCACAGCTCTGCTACCAGCTGATGTACTGGTACCCGTGGTGGTGGAGGGGTGGGGGTGGCTGATGTGTGTAAGAGGGGGGATGAGCGAGGCTTAGGAACAGCGAGAGAGAGAGAGAGAGAGGGGAGGAAGAGCGCGCACTCCAGGTTGGCGCAGGCACCGGTCCGGGAGAGGGAAGCGCGGAGCGACGAGGCAGCATGGCTTCGTCTCATGGGAGAAGCGACCTGCGCTTCGCGGACTGGATGGCGAGCTTACCGGCGAACATGCACAGGATCCCGCTGACCAACCTGGCCATCCCCGGTAAGCGGTTCTCTGCGTTCCAATCACGCACAGGATGCGCATCACTCATCTCCGGAGCGCGCGTCAAACCGCCTTCTTCAGGAAAAACTCATGTTCATATTTTAGTGTCCAAACTTCTGTGCAAACTTTAAAGTTGTAGTTTTATGCTTTATAAATCTGAATTGTGCGTAAATAGATCCCGGTGAGCAGAACAAAGGGTAAGACCTGTTGCGCAACAGGAAAAGTGCCATCAATGTGCTCTTTTCTTCTTGCGCTATCTCCTCCACACATAACTGGATCCCTCAACCCGATGGGGATGACAGAGCACATTCAAAATAGCCCCTAGGCTGTGTTTTGTGTGTGACTTTGGGCGTTTGGAGTGGGGTGTTGGCCAGAGGACGCGGCGCAGAATGCGTCCAGCTCGCAGATGATAATGGGAAACGAGCTGTTGGACCTTTAGCCAATCAGTGTGCAGGTCTCTGAAACTCCATTCAAATTGGAAATGCTGATGGAAAAGCTCAGCAGCACCGATCTGGCTGATGGAATGGCTTATTAGCAGCCAGTTAAATCCAAATCTGCTGCCAAGCGATTATCACACCTTCATATGAGAAATCTTTTCCCTCAATTTCTAATCCTTTGGATTTTTTTTCCTCCACTGTCTCACTTCCTCTCTGAACTACAAATCCACGCTGTGTTATGGCTGGCGTGCATGTGCAATCATCGCATTTCAGATGCTCCACGTCCAGCGAGGCGTGGCATTTTACCAGCACTGACCACGGCGGTTAATGATGCCAAAAGACACGTGTGACTCCTCATCCAAACGAGGACGCTTGAAATGTGGCTGGATGGATCACGGGGATCGGGCGGCGTTTGCCCATGCTCCATGCCAAGTGGAGAAGATTTTCTGTTGCATGCAAATCAGCTTTCCTCCACGAGGAGATCAGAACATGGATCCTTAATTCTTATTCTTTGTTTGCACACATTTGGCTCCTGTTTGCAAAGATAAATCTTCCCAAAAATCCTCAGGATTTGATCAGACCTTATTTTAGCAGCAACCACGTGTTCTTGTTGGGGTGTTAGTCTGCTTTCTTTCTGTTTGAAGCGTTCCTCAAACGTCAGAATGCAGCGTTGGGCTTTTGTTCAAGCAAGGATAAAACTGGGACAGAACAATCAAAAGGAAAAACATTTTTTTAAACTTTCCGCTCCTGCACAGGTTTAATCTCCACTTGATGTTATTTTCAGGATTTATGTTTTGCAAATCATAACCTACAAGTCATGTGAATCATGTTACTCAAAAAATGTGATAGAAAGATGTAAAGAGGTTAAATTATTTTTTTGTATAGCCTACTGTGCAAATAATTCCATGCCCACCAGTTTTATCTAAAATTCTTCCTTTTGGAGAGTGAAAAAAAACAATGATAAACTAATAGCTTTTCCTGTTACCTGAAACCATTCCAACTTGTCCACCCCAGATCCGTCACGTTTTGTTGATTAAATGCTTGGTCAATTGTTTTTTTGTTTTTTTTTCCCTCGCTGTTACTTTGATTGATTGTGCAGCCTGTGTACACAATCAGCAGTAATCAATTTTCAAATGGTACACTCAGAAGATTAAGAGGTTAACAGACAAAAGGATAATCAACCCAGTTCATCACTGAGACCCGGAGACCGTGGTAGTGGCAGTATTGGTAAAGTACCTGCTAATCTCAAACCTCATTCATTATGCTCGACAGTGAGTGTAGCTTCAACTATGTGAGGTTTTGAAGAACTCCGTCAATATTCTGCAGAATTGTAATAAAATCCAGACATGGGTTATTTGTCAAACTTTGCTTCATTTTGATCAGCAGCGGTCGACCTCTAATTAAAGGACGCCGGTTCGGTTCCCGCCTTGCCCGGCCATGTGTTGTTGGACACTGAACCCCACATTGCTCCTGGTGCTTATAGGTTGAGTGTGTGAATGGAAGTGTGACTGTAAAGCACTTCTGGCTTTCAAGGAAGGTAGAAAAGTGCTGTAGAAATATATACGCCATTTATTGCATCTTTTTCAAATTCTGGACTGATGGATCTGTTCATACTTTGCTGGAGCAGTAAGGAGCTTTAAAAATAAAAATTTTTGACACTAAAATTGGCAACAGCTTAGACCCACTCCAATAAAAATGGTGTTTTTAACATGTTCTTATAGCATTTTTTTGATGATTGAGTACATGTATAAAGAAAACTAAGATTAAAATTGAATTTTTGAGTCTCTCAGTTTTCAAATTGTTGTGAATCAAGAGCAGACAAAAACTACAACATGGCTGCTGTACGGCTGGATAGCTTGCCATTTTTGTTGCACCACTAATGTTGGGGCTGTAATAGTGAGAGAGCATGTTAATAGAGGGATGATGGGAAATGAGGTGAGGCTTACTCAGCACCATTAATCCCTCCCACAACTCAGAGGCTAAATGAATTCCTGCTGCTCTGCAGAAACTATGTCCTAGAAAACAACACAGGTGTTTTGATTTTGGCAAAAATTCATATTACATGACGACTGGGGACGCTTTTACAATAGATCAAAAGATGATTGGAGTGGGGCTTTAAAACAGTTAAAACAAAAAACATCTGGACTACAAAACTGTAGGCTTCATTACTTTCTTGCACTACAAAAATTGAAACATAGAATCAATTATCAAAAATTCTGTAATTTGTTACAGTTTAAATTATTAGTTTTCAACAAATACAAATTTTGAGTTGATGGTTTACGCGACTTAAAACTTGAATCAGATAAAAATCGAATATTTTTAATGTAAAAAAATTACAGAGCTTGTTTTTACAGTGTATGAGCACCCGAGGAGTTCTTTCCATTTATTTATTTTTAGTATTTTCTTTTTGTTTACTCCATTTCTATTTCTTTTTGTCACACTTTATTTCCTTGTTAATTCAGTCCTTCCAGCTTTCATGATTGTAACTAACATGGGAAAAGCTTTTACTAAAAAAAGAAAAAAATGGAACACAAGGGTATCTATTATTTTTGTTGAACAAATGCAGAACATTTTATGACACAAAGAAATAGAATTTTTGCCAACAAATGCAGTATCTTTATGGGATCGAATTTGGCTGCTTTTTTTTCTTTATTTTTTATTTCAAATTTTTTAAATTGTACTCATCTGTTAATTAGTTAATCTTTATTGACTGCTGTAACTAGTACTACCCAAAATGAACAGACAAAAAAAAAACAATATAGTGAAATTAACTTTAAAATGCCAGAAGAAAATAGTTTTTGGGTTTTCCAGGGTTAAAACCATTTTTTTAACATTTGATCTAATTAACATATACAGAAAGGCCTTTTTGAGAATTTTCTCTTTAGGTTCATCTACAGACTGAGAACAGCCAGTCCATTTGTCAGTGTTTTTTAGAATCAAGTTCCTGCTGTAAATCAGTCTGTTACGATTTGCGTTCAGTTTGGTTTATCATTTTGTCAAAAGATCAGTAATTCAGAAAATCTGGCTTTCTTTTCTCACCTTTCCTGAAATCATTTCTGCACATGCTCTCTTCTTGTGCATCCTTCAGAGTAACATGCTGAGATGTGCAATTCTGAGATGACTGACAGCTTTCCTGAATGTTTTTTTTCCCATTTGGGAACAACATTTTTATTTATTTATTTTTGCAGTAGAATGATCAACTCCAGTGTCTTTGCAAACATATTCCTTCAACTACAGCCATGTGCAGCTGTACTTTTTTTTTTTTTTTTTTTGGCGCTCACTAACACAAATGCAGTAACTAATCTGGATGATCCTATAGTTTAAGATCTTTTCTGTCCAGTGTTTATATTCATACTTATATATTGCTAGAATGCATGCTCGTTTTCACACACTTATTGAATACACTGTATAACATCATGTATCATTTGTTCATTTGAAGTTTACTTTGTTCTAAGTGATAATAGGATCAAATGATGCAGACCTGTGATGTAATACTGTGTAAACTGTTTCACTTTTTCACTTCTAATGGGTTCCTTTTTTTTTCTTTCTGAACTAATTTATGTTTTGTTACTAGACGTAAGAAGATCTTTAAAAATCACCCAAATATAATCTTGTTTAAATATAGCAAATGGTTTGGGATGCAATATTTTAAATTCTGGTACATGAAAAACTGTTTACTCATGACATCTTTTACCCTTACAGTAAATGAATATGTGAATCAAATTAATAATCTGGTTTAAATGGATTATTTAATTTGAAGTTGATTCAAGTAAAATAATAGGATTTTTAAAGCAGCTCAGCCTGTTAGCGCTCACTTGATTTGATTTTAAGTGGACACAGGGGAGATATTCCTAACCTCCCGTGCTCCTATCTGTAACACTTCAGCGCTTAGGGTTAAAAATGAATAGCATGCCTTTGATCAGGGGGAAAGGGGCAAAGGCAATTGAATTAAGTTGAGACTTCTCTGCAGACAATGAAAATAAATCATTTTAGTGAGAAACTGTGGGAGAAAATGTGGGTCCAGGACCTTTAGCTCTAAACCCGACTATAACCAGATCATTCTGCGACCACTTAAGCTCTTGAGTGAGGAAGATGTTTCGAAATAGAATATTTAAGGTCTAAAAAGTAGTTAAAAGGACTTAATGTTTGAAACAAATGGTAAAAAGTGTGTTAAAATAAAAGAAAACAAACATTTGTGTCCACACATTTTTAGAATTTGAATATTCTACTGTTTTTTGGTGTTTGGTTTCCTTATTGTTGCATAAAGTGTGCCAAAAAAACTGTTTCTGCATCTGAAAACAAAGAAAACCTGCTATAATGATGCTAATAATGAAACCGATTTGTCGAAGTTGAATCTTGTAGTTAAATATTTATGCCTCATTGGCAATAAAAGTCGACACAGAAGATTATTACCACAAGAGAAAAGATGAGCTAAATTTGAATGTCTGTAACTATAAAAACAAAAAAGTCTCAGCAAATTAAAGTGTCAAGGTGAAAGGATAAAACATTTGAACAATATAACTATTTTGTTGCACACTGATACCTCCATTTTCTGCTTCTCCCTTTGACTTGGCATCCTAAAATAACCATGTAAAAGGCTCCACAGTGAGCACTAATGTCTTTTTAAGGAAGGGGGCATAAACCAGCTGCGGTCTTGTCTGAAAGCTTTGCTCCCATCCAGCGAGAATGACTCAGTTAACCCAGGTCAGTTCTCAGAGGTAACAGTCATTACCCAGCATGATCATCATCAACATTTCCATCATCATCCCTAAGCATCTCAGTCTGGTTTGTCTGCTCTTTGAACGTCTGTCAGCAGATGTTGTGTTTCTCCTGCGTGCCTCACACGCAGCATCTGTGATCACTAAAGGCAACTCCTCTTCTTTTTGTTCTTCATCCTTCATTTAAAATGAAATTCTACACGTCTGCACATCAATAAAAGTATGAGTCAAGTACCAAGTATCTTGAAAGCATCAGTAAAAGTGTTTCTTTGCAGCCAGCTTTGGACTTCATAATATTATGGATTCAGATTTGAGGTTATCATCTATCCATTTTCATAACCCACTGAATCCCTTTTGGGGTCGTGAGACTGGTGGAGCCAACCCACTGAGTGTTGTGCAAGTGCAGGGTGCACTCTGAATTGAAGGGCACTAGTTCACTTGTGAAGCATATTTTTGAAGTTTGGGAGGGAGCTGGATGTCCTTGAGACAACCCGTGCATGCACAAGGAGAGCATGCATGAAAAGGCCCCAGCTGAAGTTTTTGAACCAGGACCTTCTCACTGTGAGGCGAGAGCAATAATCACTGCTCCATCCTGCACAGGTTACTGTTTTTGTGCGGGGGGTCACCAACGTTTTTGAAACTGAACGCTACTTCTTCATGGGTACCGAGTCATGTGAAGGGCTACAAATTAAAATAACAAATTTGCTCAGAGGTCACCTAAACTTATCTGGAGTTCATGTATCATGAAAATGTTTTTAAGACGTTTTCATTTTGAAATCTATTTAAATGCAATTAAAAAAATATGTAGCAACAGAAAAAAAATCTAATTTTAGACACAGCTCACAATTGAGTTGTGCTTTTTTTGGAAAAGACTTGAGGGCACATTGTGGGGCGGGCACCAGGTTGGTGACCCCTGATATAGGGGTACAAGTGTCTGCATAGCACAGCTTTGTTAGAATTGCCTCACTTCTGTCTACTTAGTGCACTATATTATAGGTTGTTTGTAATTTTGTTAAGGTGTCTAAATCTACAATTCCAAAAAACTAGTCTGTCTGCATCTATGCTCACATTATTGGTAAATATAGACCACAATGCATTGCCTTTGATTAATTTGTCATTAAAAAAAATATATATATATGTAAATTAACTTTTTAGGAAATTTTTATAAATATTCTTAAATAGTCCTTGAATAATGTTCATCTTTATCAGGGTTTTCCTTCATCAGAGAGGTGACACCAAATTTGGGCTGTGTCTGAATTCCCACCCTAATCCATGACGACTAAAAAGCTATCTAGTGCCTTGGATCTTAAAAGCAATTTGGACACCATGCTCTCTACTTTCCTTTGGTTTTGCCAAACGGCGGATATGACTTCATTGAGTACACAAAGTAAAAATGGAATCAATACAAACATTTCTAGACATTTGTCTGTGACTCCACGGTGTGCTGATGATGGAAATGTGGATGGTTTCCTAAAAAATTTACTTTAAACAGTTTTTATTGCAAAAATTGTTTGACCGTAATGCATTGTGGTCCATATTTGCATCGATGCATGCTAGTTTTTCGCAAATATTAGATCCGAACAGCATTACAAAAGGATGAAATTAAACATTTTTTTTTCTTTAATTGGATAAGTCCACTATTATTCTGAGGCAGGAGCAGATTTGTGAAACTTTAGGTGCGTCTTTGCATGTGGTACCTTATATCATCCTTTCTTTTTATCCCTAAACGTGTGGCATCAAGTCTCACAAAAATGACTTCAGTGGATCCTCTTTTCTTCAGTCTACAGTATTTGTGGGTGTTCTGCTTTGTTTCTTTCAAAAGAAGATTTTTGAGATCAATAGAAAAGCATAAAAGTTTATCATCGATGTGAGCTGAAATGGAAAACACAGAATCATTATTTATTGATTAACTTATTATTGATTCATGCTAAAATGTTGCTGTTTTTCAGTCAGAAACGACTATCAAGCCATTAATCATTAGAATGCTGACTTGTTTGTTGGAGCAAAACACTTATTTCCTGCACCAATACGCAAATAACTTCTTTAAAATTTATACATTGGGATTTAATTTTTTTTTTTTTTAACATTCTGTGTCTCACAGTTGAAGTGTACTTAATGATATTCAGACCTCTCATCTTTTTTTTCAGCTACAAGTTGCAGAATTGGTGACTGAAATGCTTTTTTTTGGTGTCCCACTGCAAATATTGGAAGCTGTAAATGTCTTTCTTTAGAAATGTACACACATAAAAGTTATTTTTAGCTCATTTTTAAAGTACAAAAGTTTTAAAAGGTACATTTATTCTATATTTAGCTTACAATTTGTGACATCCATGTTCAAATCATTCGTTGATCACAAACTAATAACTGCCATAATTTTTTTATCTGCCCTAATGTTCGGACCAAAGTAGTGTTTTTTTCTACTTAGGGGCTGACCATGGCATAGTGGGCTAAACTGGTCATTTTGGACACTATTCACAAATGCAATACAGAAATATTTGGAATGAAGGCAAAAAAACATTTAAATAATGCGGTTCTCTTCAGTAATTGCACTGAATCTTGAGAAAAATGCACGAATGCGAGATACCTCTTATTTAAGACTGGAAACTAATTGAGTTACCTACTTTGAATTTTGACTTGCCTTAATGCTCAAATTAAAAATGACTTTCTCCCTCAGGCCTCTTTAAGCTTTCCACAGAAAAAAACCTGGGCGACTAATTGGATGTTGGTGTGAGCAACTGTTCGTTCTCTCTTTAAGTGAACCGGCCACCAAGCAAATATTGTGCTAATGTGCTTTATAGTGAGGTCATCAATTAGAGGAGGAAAAGCCTGGATAACAAATTAGTTATTTTGTGCCATTTAAGAAAAATGTCTCCCGTAGGAAGGAATAATTCTTTGTATGACTTTTATACATTTACATAATTGTACAAGGAAAAAAAAAAATCAATGTTCTGTTGATTTAAAGGACAACTGCCAAATGGCACATTTGAAAATTATTTTTTCTAGACTTTTACACCTGCATTTGTGGATGTTTCCAAATGTTCTTATCGTTTTGAAAGACAGAAAAGCATCTTAGTGATTTCACAACAACATTTTTATATTGCAGGGAAGCATTTTTGCCAGATTCTTATAGGTGTTCTGGAAATTTTGCAACCTTCTTTAGTGGGGGGACTGACTTAAATATTTGTATATCGCATTAATCATGGGAGGTTGTTGCAAAAACATTAATTTATTATCTAGATCAAGAAAAAAATCAGTCTGGATCTAAATCACAAAATAAAATCATTTGCTTTGTCTTTTCTGTGATTTGACTCATCAAAAGTTTTTTCTTACACTTTAAAGGTTTTGTAAAAAAAAGAAAAACTCTCAGCAGCTGCAGCTGTTGCTGCATGTTCAGGTCATCGTGCACGGCACTGTGACCCCGCTGGTGTGGCTCAGCCAGTGGTGATGCAGTTTGCAACCTCGCCTGCGGACTCATCTGTCCACACCGCTTAGGGTCATTCTCTGTGAAAAGTGGGAAGACCTGGCACGGGTGTATCGATGGTTGAAGGTCAGTTCAGGCTGTGCGCCAGTGTGCTGGAGGAATGATGGAAAATGACTGGAAAAGATGGCTGTCAAAACAGCAGAGCAGTTAGTGTCATTTGCACATTCACTTTCACTCTGGGCTGCTCAGTTGTGGGGTGTTTAGCAGTTTTTTTGCGGCACAACAATGAAAGTTTTATGGTTCAAATCCCAGATGAGACCCTCTGTGTAATCCATTCTGAAAAATGATCAAATTCTTCTTTTACACAAAGACTGACAAAGTCAGTTTAATCATGAAAATTGATGTTTTGTGTGGAGCAGTAGAGTCAATCAGTCGTTTAATGTAGCAGCACACAGTGTTGCTTCTGGAACAGCCCAAATATTCTAGGGGTGTGTGTGTTGACAGGAATTCAGAAATACGATATGTATCACGATACATCCCAAGACGGCACCAGAGACAATATTTCACCATTTTTTTTTAAAGAATATGACTTCATCTAACTTCTTTTCACATGAATAAAGCTTTAAAACACATTTTATTTAATAATCAGAGCTTTAAGCACTACAACTGTATCGTACACTTGCTTTTACCCAGGCAAATTCATGGTGCTTTTCTTTGGGGAAAGTAAGAAATATTTGTGCTCAAGTTTAAGTGGAAAATAAAAGTAAAAGTAAGAGCTGAACTACATTAAATATTGTATTGGTAGCATTTTAAATCGATACCAGTATCTCTAAATGAAGCATCGCCATATTTTCCCTTATTTTAATATTTCCCTAATAAATTCACCTTCTAAACACACAATCCCTTTTGGAGTCACGGGGTTGCTGGAGCCTATTCTAGCCCCTGCCGGGCAAAGGTGGTATACACCCTGGATGATTAGCCGGTCCATTGGAGACACACAAGCACGTACACCCACATTCACACTTTGGGACAGTTTAGAGTCAACAGTTGACCTATGATGCACATCTCTGGACTGTGGGTGGAAACCGAAGTGCCTGAAAAAACCCACACATGCATGAGGAGAACATGCAAACTCCACACAGAAAAAAGCAGCTGGGATTCAAAGCAGTTGTTTCTATGAGTGTACAATGCTAACCACTGCACTACTGTGCAGCAATTATGTATCTGATGTGACCATTAAGGAATATACTGACTCTTTAAAATTAAACCTTCTCCCTACAATTGAAAAATAATAATAATTTATGATGAAAAACTGCTGAGTTTTCTTTACTTACCACACTTCAATACTTGGTGTAAGTCTGGGTGTACATGTGTGGCTACCAGTCTCACCAATCCAGGATCATTTAGCATTCTCACTCTAAAGCTCTGGTTAGCAAAGCTGCAGAAATAGAGAAAAAGATTGATTGTCCAAAATTTGACATGTCCACACAGGTTTATTTTTAAAACCGCACATTTTGTTTTCTCAGTTTAGACAGAGGCACAAAAATCCTTGAGAGCTGACTGGAGTTCCTTCTAAAACATCAAAAATCAACATAAGTCACATGATGAAGGCTGCAGAGGTCGTCCCGGTTAAATGTTGCACAGGTGCTGCACTTCAGGGGCTTGTGATTACATTTATTTAAAAACTAGAAATCCTGTAAATTCCCTAATTTTGCACAAGGAATAAAATAGAAGTCTGTCATATTTTACCGTTTGTGTAATTTAAACTCAAGACCTAATTCAGGCTTTTATTTTCTCCACATTTATCAATGAAGATGATAAACTATGATTATGCTTCTATTGAGTTTATTTTATTGTTTTACAACTTTTTGAAAATTGTCTTTTACATTTTAAATTCAATTAATGTGAAATGTGAATCAATTAATAAAAGACTTATTTAGATTGATATATATGTGTGTGTGTATGTATATATATACACATATATATAATGTTTTCTTGGTTTGTGGTATTTTGCACATAATTTTATTTTTAAGAAAAAATGCGTCTGGGTCTTTATGAGTTAAAAACAAAGTTTAACCTTGGCATTTAATAATAAGAATATTTGAAAATAAAAAGTGAAATTAGCTAGCGCCTGTATTTTCCCTTTGCCAAATCTGGTTCTATTAGGTCACTTAAACCTGTAACTTCATGGAACAATCTTTTTCAGTATTTTTTTTCAAAGCAGATTCATTTCATCCTGTATAAACTTATAGTCTATGGTGTTTTTTCTTCCTTCTTTTGTTTGTTTTGTTTGTTTAAGTTGTTGCAAACTATAGGAAATATAAATTTGTAGCAGTTCCTCAAAATACCACTAGGGGTAATTGTTAAAATGAAGCATTTTCCATTTGATTCTAAATGAAAAGATCGAATTTCACATCAACAATATACATTTTTTATATCAATTATGTTTTCAACAATCATCAAATATTTTGGAAGAAAAGCAAATATTTTTTTATTGTCAGTTTTGCTGAAACTGCACCTACTTTTTTCTTCTTTTCACAAAAAAGAGAGCAACCCACTTAAACCTAATTGAAAGGTTTACGCGTCTTAATGAATGTGGTTTGTACCATTTTCTTGGTTGCCCCTCTCCTGACTTCCTTTCTGCATGTATTTTAGGACCTGCATTCAGACTCATGTTTGTCTCAACAGGTTCCCACGATTCCTTCAGCTTCTACATCGATGAGGCCTCTCCGGTGGGCCCCGAGCAGCCAGAGACGGTGCAAAACTTTGTTTCAGTTTTTGGTACGGTGGCCAAGAAACTAATGAGGAAATGGCTGGCCACGCAGACTATGAACTTCATCAGCCAACTGGAGGCCGGGATCCGCTTCTTTGACCTTCGCATCTCCACCAAGCCACGCGACCCAGACAACGAGCTGTTCTTCGCCCACGGCCTCTTCAGTGCCACGGTCAGCACAGAGGAGGACAATTTAGTTCCACTTGTAGTTGTTTGCAAAGTTCTGTATTCGCAGCACCACATGTACTATGTTAGTGTTCGTACTGAAATCTAAATCATGTTTTTTTTTTTTTACATTAATTCCTGTCATCTAGATATTTCTGCAAATTTGATGTCTTTTTTTTCCTTTTCTTTTCAGGTCAGAGAAGGTTTGGAGCAGATCAGCACTTTCCTGTCAGCACATGCCAGAGAGGTGGTTTTTCTGGACTTTAACCACTTTTATGGTGTCCAGAACCTGCACCATGAAAAACTGGTGGCCATGTTGAGGGAGGTGTTCGGAGACAAACTTTGTCCCGTCGTGTTTGCTCAAGAGGTACGATACACATAACAGGAGGAAAGTCGCTGATTTTTGCCCTTTTTTTCCATGTTTTTGGAGTTTGTGCGTGTATTAAATGCATGAATTAAATACATTTCAATCAAGCAGCCAAATGGCCTTACAATGGACTGATGAACCGTCTATTTCTGAACATTTTCAGAAACTTGACAAAATAAGTTATGTCCTTTAATTAGTCTCACAGATCTCTTCACATGACAATAGTCACTGTGCTGTTCACTAACATGGTGTGTATCACATCGAATGTGGACCATAGAAAGAGAAAGCAAGTTTTTTTTAAGCGATGAGAAAGAAAATCATAAACAAACATGTCAAAAGTAAGGACTAGACAATCATCTCCAAGCAGCTTGGTTTTCCTGTGTCCTCATATGTGAACATCTTGAGACGTTTAAGATCCAGACTGTAGAAAACTTCACTGAACTTGACTTAGAACAAACTTAAGAAATATAAGATCTATCGTAACCAGAGAGTACAGAACAAACTGAAAAAATATTAAATGTGAGCTCTAAGGTCGAATCTGAATTCCTCTCCTACCCCTACATTTAGCCCTCCAAACAGAGTTATGGCAAAATAGTGTCCATGTCCGATTTCCTAACTACGAAAAATCTATATAGTACAGGACTATCTAGTGCCCTGGATTTCAAAAGCAATGCTCACTACTTTTCTTTTAATTTTCTAAATGGCGAATATGACGTCAACAATTTCACGAAATAAAAATTGAATCAATTTGAACATTTCACGATGTCTATTTGTGACTCCACTGTGTTCTGATGATGAAAATGTGGATAGTTTATAAAAAAAAATTACATTTACATTTTTTTTAGCAAAAATTGTTCAACCCCAATGCATTGTGGTCTATATTTCCTAATGTAGTGAGCATTGTTGCACATTAGTTTTTCACAAAGACTTCTGGGAAATTTCTAGTGCGGAATTGCAGATTCAGACAGCACTAGAAAATGGTGGATGCACTATATAGTGAATCGGGAAGGAATTCGGACATACCCAGTGTCTTCAAATTCGGATGTCACTCCCACTTGATTATGTCATCAACAGTTGCCAGTCAGCTAAGTTAGCACATAGCTGCCAGCGTTCGGAAATACATAACATCAGTTTTATAACTTTCAAAAAGCTAATGCTAAAGCAAAAAGTCATTGCTTACATTTAAATATAAACTTCTGTGCTCCAGAGCACACCCATGTGAAGAAATACGCTTCTCCTCCACGGAGGAGTCCGCGCAACACGGAACACCCTCGCAGCGGAGAGCTCGACATCCCTCTGTCACGAGGGCTATCCCTTAAAAAAACTATTTTGGACAACCGGACAACCTTCTTCCTCTTTATTTTTCTTTTTTGTATTTTTATCTCCGCACTATGACTTTGTTTTCTTTGTAAATATTTAAATTGTCTAATTTTTCAAATTTTCTATCCGTAACGCTGCTGTAACCCTGAAATTTCCCCACCGTGGGACGAATAAAGGAGTATCTTATCTTATCCTCCAAATCCCCTTACAATTGGAGGGGTACAGAGAAGCTGTGAGGTTTGGGGAGGAATTCGGATTTGGCCTAAGATCCAAGTTTATCAGTGTTGGATCACATCTTCTATTGTTGTTAAAACAAGAGGACTTCATTGGGACATCACAGTTGATATTAAATAAAAGAAAAACCTGGCAGAAATGGTCCAAAGTGCACATTGACAAGCTTTAATGTTTCTGTAACAGATTAGATTTTTTGAATAAAAAACAAAAAACGTCACCTCTCCGTTTAACTGATGCAAAAATCAAGAAGAGAACACTGATCTTATTGTGAAAAACATGTCATGCACCTGCTTTGCTGCAGGTGACACGAGGTGTTTTGAACCTCTGACCCCCATATAAAAAGTTCATCACTGGTCCAAGTCTGTGTAGTTTTATTATATGAATTGTTTTTCTGCTTCATGTGGAATAATTCCCCCTTTGTGGAGACCACTAGCTTTTTGACTGTTGGGGTTTACACTTTTTGTGCTCCCTTGACCTCCTGGTCTGCAACAGCAAGGACTCCTGTACCCCCCAGCCTCATTCCTGCGTCGCTCACATGCGGTCAACCAGGGGGTAGATGTAGAGTCTCGGGGTCGTGTGTCACTCTGCCGTTTGCTGGAGGCCCTTTACAGAACTATCAGACTCGTCAACATCTCTTCTACATTCCGTACATTTTCGTGACCCCCCCACATTCACCTCAGACCAAACACAGAGCGTCGAAACAGGAAACGAGCGAGGAATTCACAAACCACTAGAAGACATTTCTGCACTGTGAGGACCCAAAAAGTGAAGACTCCACTTGAGTGATTATCAGCTCATTGTCTGTCCCCGTTGTGACCCAACGAGACACACCATGGTAACAAGCCCGCGCACAGCTCTAACTGCAGATTGATTACCCTCTGCTTTCTCGACTGCAGGCCTTTAGAGACTTTGGAGGCGGGGATTAATTTAGTTTCCTGATGAAAACTAAATTAGTTCATTTTCGGCAGCATGTTTCCTATCTTTCTTGTAAATTTGTTAATAATTAACACTTTGAAACAACCCCCTCCCCCCCACACACCACCGTCACCACCCTTGATGAGAGTCCCTAATGCCCCAGTGTTGTTTTTGCTCAACATTTACAGTTGCAATCTCTCATAGCACGCAGATGCTACCAGATTTTGAATACCAGACACACGAGACAAACTCCCACATGAGCGACCAAATCTTGTGTCTGTTTAAAGACCCACTCCCAAAAAAATTGTGTTTTCATCATTTTTAACATGTTCTTGTGGCATTTTTCTGATGACAGAGGACGTGTGTTTGGAAAAATAAGCTCCAAGTTGTATTTTGGGGGATTTTGTTGTTCAAATTGTTGTGCATTTGTGACATAAAAAACGCACTGGGTGGGCCACAAGTTTCCCGCTCCAAGCTCTCTGCAACAAAGGGGAAGGGGGGGCGGGGTTGCTACACACTCACAGCCTCGCCCACAACTCAGAGGCAACTGCCACTCTGGATTTTGCCAAAAAACGGTGCAATCTTTATAAAAAAATCATTGGGAACCCTTTGAAATGGCTGAAAAAATGATCGGTGTTGGTCTTTCAAACAAACCGAATCTCCTCCTTTTTCTAATTTAGTGGTTAAAATATCATTGGTTGGATTTTACACCTTTATTTTAATTTTAATGTGCCATTTAAAGATGCGTTCAATGACTTAAATAAGCAAAAATGACTACTTTAGAAATGAACAGAAGAATAAAAGAAAAAAATCTAATAAAATGTCTGCAGGGAAAGCTGTTGCTCCAGTATGTCTTCATTCTGCCAGTTTTAGTGGCACTTCCTATGAGCGTGCTGCTGCTGAACGTATGTAGATGTATCCAAAAGCTCTTCCTTTCAGAGAAGTTGCTGCTAATCAAAAAGCTCCAGCTGTGTTTCGGTTTTTCACTCAGGTTGGTTATCCAAAGGAGGTCCTGGTCTTAGAAAGGTGTTATATATATATATATATATATATGGCAGGGACAAGAAGTTCTGTGCCTGAAGAGCAGATTCTATTACTTTTTCCAACCTCTGATGATAAAGTATTGGCACAAAGGCAAGAGCCTTACCTATTAAAGTAAAAAATAAGTGGTTATAGCCTCTACAGACATTAATATGTTAAAGAAATGGAATGTCTGACATCTTCTAGAGCCGTGTATGCTCCATTCCCTTTGTTTAATAAAGAATAAGAGGTAGATGAGCAGTTTCTGACATCTACAGAAAACGAGAAACAGCTCGATTTAACTCACCTGTCTGAAGAAGAGTGCTCTTTCACATTGTGCTTCATAATCTCATTAAGGTAACATGGAGAAGAACAGAGGTGGTTCAGGATCACATTTCTTGAAAAATTGGAATCCTTTGTGGCAGCAGGTTTATAAGGTCCCAGCGAGCATCTCTTGCCGACCTGAAAAGAAAGAAGTGGACATTATGACAGAAATGAGTGTGATTGAACTGTAGTGAGAAGAGCAGCCTCTGTAATTATAGTACGGAGGAAAGAAGGATCTCTGCAGCTCTGCTTTGGTTCCAGGAGGAGGAGTGCTGTTAGCAGAATGGACCCAGAGAGGACGAGCTGGTGGAAAGACCTGGACATTAGATCAGTTCTCTGGGCGTGTGTCTGTAGTTCTTTGAGTCCTGACTAAGGGAAACATTTAAATCTTTTTACTCTATTTTTGTTTGTGCGACAGGTAATCAGTCATGATTAAGGTTTAAACATCTAGAAATCACACAGACACACTGGCCCTTGAGGTTTGCAGGTGTGCTCAGGTGCACCTTTATCTTCACCTTATGTGATGAAGAGGCAGGGACATCTGGATCCATTCGCATACAGGTTTAATAACAACCAAGGAGAAAGGGGCGGGGCAAGGCAACAGCAGGTCAAGGTCCAGGCGTGGGTCGAGGCAGGAGGCAGGAGGCAGGCAGAAAACCAAGGAGACAGGCAGGGGTCACAAACCATGAGGAGAAACAAGGAGAACCGCTCAGAAAGGTATGCCAGGCAATACAAGACTTCACAATGAGGTGGTGACAGCAGGCAGACTATATACTGGTGGTGATGAGGTAGATTGGGAACAGCTGAGGAGATCTGGCTGAGGGAGAGACTGCTGAGAGTGGAGAGGGAGTGCAGGGTCAGTACTCAGGTGAGGGCTCCCTCTTGTGGTCAAATGTGGTGCCTGATGCGGGAATCCTGACACCTTACCACACCTGCAGAGGCTTCTGTTCCATCTTCACTCACAAAAAAGCATTATAGATTCAAAACGAACGATTTATCCAGATCATTTGCTGGACAATAATCCAAATTTATTGGATTTAAACTACAAAAGAGGGATTTGCTTCAGTCAGTCTTGCTTAAAATTCAAACGTATCTTGGAGATTTTATTTTATTCCTCATCTTTTCCTATTTCAGAAATAAAACTGCAAAATTAAACCAATTTAGAAACCATCTGTTACAGTCAAATCCACATAAAACCATAAAGGTTGTGAAATTTCAATTATGGTTCAAAGCCAAAGACGTGAACAAATTTGTAGCAACAGAAGGGGAAAATTGACAACATCGTTATCTGCAAATAGTTTATTTTCATGTGGAAATGTAAATTCTTCCTAAATCATGTAGAATATTTCTTCCTTTACACAATGTTCCTTTCTTCTCCTCTGTCAGGTGACTCTGCAGTATTTGTGGGAGAAAGAGTACCAGGTGCTTGTCTTCTACCATCACCCCATGGCGCTGGAGGTGCCCTTCCTCTGGCCGGGCCAGATGAT
Organism: Oryzias melastigma; assembly: GCF_002922805.2. Taxonomy (NCBI): domain Eukaryota; kingdom Metazoa; phylum Chordata; class Actinopteri; order Beloniformes; family Adrianichthyidae; genus Oryzias; species Oryzias melastigma. The sequence continues at coordinate 9,668,297 of NC_050520.1, forward strand.
GCCCTCTCCGTGGGCCAACACCACTGACCCAGAGAAGCTAGTTCAGTTTCTGCAGGCATCCGTCACCGACCGCAGGTTTGTCAGCACATTTGTCTGGCTGTCATAGATTTATCGCCTGCGTCTTTGCTTTACAGCTTAGGAAATAAATCACAAGCTTCAACCGAAACAGACGTCACCGCTATGACTTACATGCTTTATGATGACTGATTTGAAAGATGTTACAAACACTTTGTTTTCCGATTGTGATCATTTATTTTAATGCAATAAGTGAAGGTTATGGAGGATAAATGGTGTTTATTGGATGGTGTAAAAACCCTCCATCTGGCATAACTGAGGCAAGTTGAGAAATAAGCACCGGCATATAAAAAGAATGTGACAATAACTGTGTACAAATACTGGCAAGAAAATGCTAACATTTAATGCAAACAAGGATAAAGAGAAAAAAGCTCATCTGAAATCTAAAGACACGTCTTTTTTAATGCTTTGAGGTTGGAAACTGAAGTCTGCCACTTTTCATAAAAATGTTCTGAAATGTAAGACTTCTTTTGTAGTAGGTGGAACAAACAGAAAAAGTTGGATGAATAATGGATTATGCTGTTTTTTTGTATAGTACTTAGCTTTTTGTAGAAACAAAAAAACATCCAAACAGCTTAAACACTAGCTGAATACAAATCTCTGTAGTAGCTTTATTTGTAGTAAGGAGCAAATCTTTGCCAGATAATAAGGAATTGATGATTCTAAATAACGAGCCACATGTTTTAAACAGAAATTGGACATTTTTTTGTCTCTATCATTCCAATATTGTTATCAAATATAACTTAAATACTCATCAAACTGTTTAAATTTTATTAATTAACCTCTATGTAAATGAAATTATGTTTAGTGTTTTATGTATGTAACACATTTGTTCTGAGGTGTCTGCAGCTTCGCAAAAGTGTTTCAGTTTGTGAGTATCTGAGTCTTCCTCTGACCTCCTAAACAAAACTAACAAAAACTGATGCCATTAGGAGTCAATGTCCACATTATTTTCAAGCTGGGGGCATTATTTTGCAGACATGTGGTTGAAATTGTCTTTAAATCTAAAAAAAAATAAGAATTTTGTCTAAATGTGGAACACAAATTTGAAGGATGTACTTAAATCTGCAGGCAAATGCTATTAAACTCAGGGTTATCAGAAAACAGCAAAAAGACTCCAATTTAGTAGGAGTCGCAAAGTCACTGAACGACTAGTTCAGCAATTAACTAACCATTAAAATGTTTAAATTGGGCTTGTTTTTCTCATCCTGTTCACCAACAGAGAATAAAATATTACAATTAAAAGAAAAAACACAAAAATGTTCAAATCACAAATTACTCATGCAAATCATGTGACCTATAAAAGTATTTACTGATTTTATTTACATTTAAGGCTATGCTAAGCTTTGGAACTCATCATTTACTCCTGTCCTTAGTTTATTTTCTAGAGCTAAATGATGATTTTTGTTTTACAAAAAGTGTTTTAGGCTTTAACACATTTAGAAAATAAAGGGATGCACTTAAATGTAAATGATATTTTACTATGTTAACACTAATGATTTGTTAATAAAAATGAACTGACATACTTCTACTAAATTCTATTTACACCATTCCGATATTTTTAACTGTACAATATCCCTGAAATATAAAAAAAGAATTATTTTAACATCTTTGTTTTCCTTTTGTGTTTTATCACATCTCTTGTTTTATACAAGTTTGCCACTTTATCTTTAGCAAAAATGAGCTGTGCCTCTCAGCAATGTTAACAATAAATCTAAAAATTATTTTTAAAATCCTAAATTTCCAATAAAAAAAACAACTTTTTGTTCCTCAAATAAAATAAAATTAGTTAACTTTTTTGTTTTCAACAACTCAGTTGTATAAATTCTAATGTTTTTAAACATTTATTTGTGTAAACAAACTGGACTAGTGGTTGAAAACAACATCAAAACTGATTTTTTAATCAAACTAAATTAGCGTTTTAGTGCTAATTTATGGATGATAAAATGTCTCAAAGGTATATTAATAATAATTGGTCTGTCACAGTTTATAGTCTCCCTGAAAACATTTTTATGATCTTTGTTATGATTACTATTATTATTCTTTTGTATTATATTTTATTTTGTTATTTACCAGTATTTGCAGCACATGTGCCAAACTCCAGTTTTCTAGTTTTTTGTTTGTTTGTTTTTTGTGTTCTGAGACTTCAGTGCACTGAACTCTTTCACAGTTGGTGAGGAGCTGTTAAGGAGATTAAGTGAAACTTGGATAGTCTTCTTTATGTAGGCGGAACATTTTTTTGTGCGTTTTAATCTATGTTGCAATAGTTTTCTACAGTTAAAAAAGGTTTCAGTGTCTTTCATAACGGAAAAGAATGCATAAAAAAGACACTTCTGAAAACAGACTGTAAAAAATGAAGTTACATGGTTTTATAGAAAAAGATTGAAGACTCTAAAAAGTATATTTTAGAGTTTTATTTGCAGAAAAGAGTAAACAGAGGATGGTAGCATTCAATCTGCACACTTCCATCCATCCAACTTCTTGACCGCTTTTTCCCTTTCGGGGTCGCGGGGCGCTGGAGCCTATCCCGGCTACTGAAGGGCGAAGGCGGGGTACACCCTGGACAGGTCGCCAGTCTGTCGCAGGGCCTCAATCACTCACCCATTCACTCTCACATACACACCTAGGGACAATTTAGAGTCACCAATTAACCTATGAAGCATGTTTTTGGACGGTGGGAGGAAGCCGGAGTCCCCGGTGAAAACCCACGCATGCACGGGGAGAACATGCAAACTCCACACAGAAAGGTCCCAGCCGGGATTCGAACCGGGGCCTTCTCGCTGTGAGGCGAGAGCGCTAACCACTTGCGCCACCGTGCAGCCCCAATCTGCACACTTGAAGGTGCATTTTGAAAATCACAGTCGGTTATGCTGTTCTGGATGCACACGCACACACACACACCCAGACATTTATTCCATGTGTGCAAATGTGTGAAAAATGCACTTGAAGCAACATATTTTCCTCATAAATTCAAAAACAGAAAATATATTGTGTTTAATATCAACTAAAAACCATTAAAATATGAGCAAAAGAAAACATTAGCATTTGGGAACGATACGATAATGCTTAATATTGCAATTATCAATATAATCGATATTTTTTGTGAATGCAGTAGATGTGAGATGAACCTCAAAATCTCAAGTGTTTTTAATCGCCGTAAATGTTTTTTTTTGTAAGTTTCTCTTTTTTGATTACTTTATAAACATAAAAGCAGAATTAGGACAATATTTTCAATTAAATGGAAAATAGTTCGTTAACTTTTTAAAATTCAATAAAAAGTGAAGAAGTGAATGCTAAACAGTCAACAAACCAAAAGAAACAAGTAACTATGATACAAAAATAAATGAAAATTGATATCTGCGGTTCTGTATTGATCCAATACTGAGGACGATACTATGGATATTTAGGATTAATCCCCCCAGCACTAGAAAACATCATAAAGCAGCATTTCTATGAATTATGATTTGGTATGACAATATGATTTTAACAAACTCAAAGATGTAGAATATATTTAGATATTTTTTTAACAGTTTTAATGAAAGAAAATGTTCTTCCTGCAGGAGAAAGGGGACATTTTTTGTCTCTCAGGTGGTTCTGACGCCAAAAGCCAGTACTGTGATGAAAGGCGTGGCCAGTGGATTGAGGGAGACGATAACTGAAAGGTCTGTATAAACAAAAACAAAACGATTTCTTTGTTATGTTCATGTTTAATGTATAACCAGGACGGGAGGTCATGTGGTTTGACACAGAACATTATTCATTGTGTTCACTGACACCCCGAGACCAGAACTGTTGGCTGCAGAGGCCTCTGAGGTGACTTGATTTACTCAAAACAGCCGCACAGTGCACACAGACCCTCATGCACGCCACCATGCCATTTAATAAGTTGAGCATGTTGTTTTGCAGAATTGCCCCGAAGCGTTTGTCTCTGACCCAATTTGAGTGTCTTTTAACAACTGCATAAAAACAGATAAAGCAGAGGCCATGCTGCCTTCACTTGTCCTTCCCCTATCTTCACGCCCCCATGTTTCCTAATTTACTCTCAGCTTTATCTGAGTTTGACTTCTTTTTAATGCCAGCAGTTTGTTGCAGCCTCACTTTTTCCTGGCATGAATTATTCATTTGATAATTCCATTATCAGCCGTTCTCACAAGAAATATTAGATACTTTGATGTTTGCCCTCTTCAAAGATTCATGCTTTAATTTTGGCAGAATAGGTCCAACCCAACAGTAGCACGGTAGCAGCCTCCCTCTGGTGTTCGCCTTTCATGATGGCGTCCAGCGAGCTTTCAAGGTGTCCTTCTCACAGCTGGGATCTCGCCGTGACAAGGACGTGTCCCGACATCGCATGCTGCGTCACACGGACATTTTCTAACAGCTTCCCCCTGTCTGAGCATTCCAGTCCTCCGTGAGACATCTTGTCCTTTTTTTGACTTGAACTGTCTACGTGTGTCTGTGCACCCCTGCAGGGCTTTACCGGGAATGATGCAGTGGATCCGATCGCAAAGACCCGGAGAGAGCGGCATTAACATCATTACAGCTGATTTTGTGGAGCTCGGCGAATTCATCAGCGCCGTCATCACCCTCAATTATCATTACCTTGATGACGATGATGATGATGCTACCTGAGAACCCACACGGAGGGGGGGGGGGCGTTAGGAGGTCGCAGTCACCACCACTACCAGCGGTGGTTGGGCCTGTGCTGTCACCCTTTTCACTTTGGCATTTATTTCAGGAGGGGAGCGGCACCGCTCCTCTCACTTTATTTAGGGCTACAGTGAACTGAGAGAGGGGTGTTGAGGTGGTTCAAGCTGAAACTGGAAGAAACGACAGTGGCGTTTGATTAGAGCTCTGTGAGAAGGAGGTTTTTTTTTGTTGTTTATTTCTTTTTGTTTGGTTACTCTTTTTTTTTAAGTTTCCTTTACTCTGCTGTAAAAAGTCCTGCTTTTTTTTCCAAGGATCACATGCACTACTTTCAGTCTGTAACAAACCTACTCTCCTCTGGGCGTTGAAATTGCTCCACTAACCTAACCGGTGAATCGGTCTAGACATCGTAGAAACAGTGACTGTTTACAAAAAGGTTGTTTTAAATTATTCTGTGTAAGTCAAACTGTTGGCTTGTATAAGTAGATAGATGCTGTCGGTCTTGTTAAAAAAAAAAAGTCCAAGTAAAGTTTTTTATCTTTTGTTTTTTTAATGAAACTTTATGCATCCCTGGTCAACTATAGGTGTTTTTTTTTTGGAAAAACAGCTTGAATGCAGTGTGTTTTTAATGTGCTAATCTAAAAAAAAAAAAAAGAAAGCTAAAATGGGAACTTTTTCCTCCCCCAACATTGTTCCCTCAGGTGGTCTTCTTACCATATTGTGTCCACTGATGTGAACTTCCATTCGAAGCATCTGCTGTGCTGTCTTAAGATGAAAATGTGAATTTATTTGGTCAAATTGACGACTACTTCAGAATCTAGAAAGGAAGATAGGACAACAATCATATGATTTGATCCTTCTGCAAATAACATTTACCTTCACATTTTTAGCATGTTTGAAATTTTAGAGCACTACTCAGTTAACCCTTTAACGCCTGAAGCCCCAGCGGTGACATCCAAACACAAAATCTTTAACATTCTAAAACTTTTCAACCGGTAGATCAATGTAATTCCAGTAGATCAACTACATTGACTGTGTTGAAAATTAAAATAAATGACAGTAAATCAAAGAAAATAAAACTTGGAGCTCCGGTGTTTAAGGGTTTAGTATCTAGGGTCACACTAGTCGTGATCACCAAGTGAAACATACAGTCTTTTGGATCCATGAGTGTCTCCGTCTCTTTCCTTCGCTGGTTGACTTTTATTTATTTATTTATTTATTTATTTATTTTCAATGTTCATGTAAGATTGAGTCACAATCGGCTTTAGGATGTACTGTTTGTTTTGTTAAAGTCCCACTCCGATTGTCTTTTGATCTATTCTAAAAGCGTTCCCAGCAAGTGTTTTTCGGCAAAAAAAAAAAAACATTCATTTTCTAAGACATAGTTTCTGCAGAGCGGCAGCAGTTCATCAGAAGTTAGCCTCTGAGTCATTGGCGAGACCACAGATAAGGAGTAACTCCGGATTCACTCAGCACGACGTGGAAATGCCGTGAAGCAGAGTGCGCGCGGAATCTGCGTCGAATCCGCTTTCACGCCAGACACATATTTTTTACCGACAGTCGACAGGCGCTTCTGCTCAACTGTGGTTATTTAGAGCTTCTACAATTAATTTGACATTGTCAATCTTTATTTGTCGGCAACTGCTCTGTTACTTGTCCTTTAAGACACCCAACCACTCCGCCCCGCCGCGCCATAGTTGGCCTACTACATTGATCTGTGTGTGTCTGTGTGTGTGTCTTTGATTTTTGTGTGTTGTTTGTGTTTTTACTATATTTTCACTTCCGCAGTCTGTTTAGAGACAAAAATATGATCGCATTTGTCATTAGCGGTATTTTATTGTGAAAAATTGGTTATATTTTGAAAATTAATCCGATTTTCTCGTGTGTCTTGGCATAACTTCCTGCCAGGATTGTCGCAGATCGCTTGTGGCACGCGCTAAAAATAGAAATAAATAGACGCAGCCGCGAAAGACAGCAGTGATCCTCATGTGGTGTGAACTGTGCTATAGGTTAATAAGGGTGCCGAATGGAAGCGGCCTCCGTTCTGCGGCGCTTCCGCGTGTGGCATCAACCAGGCATAAGCCTACCCCCACTTCCCATCATCTGGTGCAAAAAAATGGCGAGTTTTGAGCCAAATGCCAGTTCAGACGACAAAAATGAAAATGTACGTATCTAGTCATCTGCAAGTCGATGCATCAGAATGCAATAAAACTGCAAGTGAATATGTTGCACGTAGAAGCTTTTTACAAATACATTTTCGTGCTTTCTCCCAATTTACAACAATATGAATAAGAAATACTCAGAAACGAAATTTTAAGTTTATTTTGCTTTATGTATGTCCCCCATCATGATGCCGCACAAACATGTTAAAAACACCTTTTTCATCGGAGTGGGTCTTTAATTCATATCCCCGCCTCCCAACTTCATGAGCAAGTTGTTCTATATCAAAGAAAATATTTGGTCACATTTCCACCTCACAATCAATGTGTGTGTGTTTCTTTTTAGGGAATGTGCTCCACCAGGATGATGTCTAGTTCTGTAAAAAAAAAAAGCAGTCAAAAGCAGGAAGTTTTTCATGGTGGGGAATGTATGTCTTTGGGAGCATCTCAAAAAGAGTGAGGAAGCACTGCTGCTTTATATATACTTCAGTGCAAAAATACGTTTTACTATTCCAGCAGTACTTCTCTCATTTGTGTGCGTTCCAAGTCAGGAAAAAGTTCTGTAACTTTAAGTATAGCAGAGAAAAGTTTTAAAAAGAGTAATCTGGACTTATTATAATGACTTATCCTGATGACACTTTTTCAATCTGTTTCTGCTTTTGTATCCATCCTGAATGAATGAGTCTTCATTTTTATGTTTTAAATATTGTATTTCTGATAAATTGTAAATTGTTAACAAAAATTCTCTCACAACTTGTATCTTTACATTTACTATACTCTTATTTTTCTGTTCTACTTCTGTGCATGAGACAAACATTCCACATATTTAGTTCACTCCTACAGATATTTTGCGTAATGCACAGAAGAGCATGTGTGATCCGTCTATAATGCTCCATCGCTATGAAGCAAATATTCAAGTTATTTATTTTATAGTTGCTCTGCCTCGACCCGCCCCCGAAAACCACATACACACATGACTTGGAAATGCTTACAAATTGTGCTGAAAGAACATTTGTGTCTTCCCTTTGTCCAAACTGCTCTTTGTCATCCTCTTTTGTTCTGGTGCCAAAAGACTCCTTTGCTGTTGTACAAATCCAAACTCCTTTCTGCTCAGATAAAAAGTAAATCTGTTTTAAGTGGAAAATTCCCATTAAAATAAAGCTTCTATGCCTAATGAGTAAAGAATTATTCTGTGAACTTGACTGGCAAGTGTGGTTTGTCAATTGGTTGATTTTTTTTATTTTTATTTTTTTTATTGATAGACTGTAATTTTAATTGTTAAGATTATTATTGTTCTTGGGCTGCACGGTGGCGCAGTGGTTAGCGCTCTTGCCTCACAGCGAGAAGGCCCCCGGTTCAATTCCCGGCTGGGACCTTTCTGTGTGGAGTTTGCATGTTCTCCCCGTGCATGCGTGGGTTTTCACCGGGGACTCCGGCTTCCTCCCACCGTCCAAAAACATGCTTCATAGGTTGATTGGTGACTCTAAATTGTCCCTAGGTGTGCATGTGTGAGTGTATGTGTGTGTACTTGAGGCCCTGAGACAGACTGGCGACCTGTCCAGGGTGTACCCCGCCTTCGCCCTTCAGTAGCCGGGATAGGCTCCGGCACCCCCGCGACCCCGAAAGGGAAGAAGCGGCCAAGAAGATGGATTATTGTTCTTTTTTTTTTTTTTTTTTACAAATAATTGAAAAGTTGGGTCCGTAATAAAGATAAACAGAAACAATTTGGGTGATTAACCGATAACCAAACATGATGGGAAATATCTCTAGTGATGGATCAGACCATTTCACAAACAAGGGGGGAAACTCAAACCAATAATACACTCCGGCAGACAATACTGAAGAAGACTTGGTATTTCATTGGAAAAGTTTTAAAAGTGCTCAAAATGTGATAATATAAACTGAAAGTAATTAACCAGAAGCAAAATGAATAATTCTGTGGCAAATAATGACCATTTTCCTTCCCCTTGGAAAATTGTGAAGATGGAACCTCCCACACATATGAGATTAATAGTGGTGCTTTCTGTAGAGACTATCGATGCAACGATTTATTTTCCTTATGATTTGGTTAAAAAAAACATTTTTGTTCTAATTTGATAAATGATAAAGTTCAATTCACACCAACAAATTACTTAAGATGCAAAAACATTTAAAGACCACAACATGAACTTAAAAAGCAAAACAAACAGTAAAAGCAACGTTGCATGTTAAAAAATCAAAACAAAATTAAAAAAAAATGCAAAAAACACAATTAGTAGGAAAGAAAAAAACTTTCAGTTGGTTCTTACTACATCTGGTACACTTTCTTATTCACGTGAACGTGTTCCACAAAGATGCAACAATTAACTTTTCCCACAATTTGGTATATAATTTAACAACTGGTTGATTTTAAACCGAGAGTTGTAACATCCTTAGTAGTGACCTTTCAGCCTTTAGGCTCCAGGATCAGGAGGATAGGCTAAAATAAGCAGTAGCTTGCTCAAAACTTTGACAACATGTACTTGTGTTTGAGCTCCTAAGATGCATTTAAAAATATTGAAACATATTTGTAAGCCAAAGCTTGTTTGCAGCTCATGAAATGAAACAAATGTTTGTGTACAAACCTAATTCAGAAATCAGAGAAATTTTAAAATTCAAGTTACCACTATTTTGCATTGGGTGTGGCACCTTATACTAAAACATGGGATCCATTCGTGTACAAGAGCAACCCAAACTGTTTCCAGGGTGACGAGGATGGAGGTGGGTGGCACCTGGGCGTGACCTTACAAGCCTTACAAGCGTTTGTAACGCCATTGAGCTGCCAGGTGCTAGAAATGAAACACATTCAGATGCTGGAAAGGCTCAGTGCTCAGTTGAGTGTATCTTATTCTGCACAATTTTCAGACTCTTTATCATCACTTTGTTATTGGTTAGCGTATTAGTGAATAGAAGTCTTAATGTAGCTTTACTCTTAATGGGTAAAGCGGCTGTCATGAGCAATAAGCTCCATTCTTCTCTAAAAGCTGCTCATCACAATAACAGCATTATGGGACCAACTACTTTCTAGCTGGCTGCATTAATGTCTATTTATTTGGAAGGATGCAACACTCATTAACTTTCCTTTTTAGCCAAAAAGGATTCCTTAGAAGTTCTTGCATAGTGGTTTATGATGCATTCATCTCATCTTTTTTTTATTTTCCACTTTCCTGTAGGTTAATAAACCATGTATTAAAATCCACTTTTTTCTTTTGGGGGATCTGCGGATAAATTGACTTGTTTTTTCTGAGAAATAAAGGAATAAAAAGGCAAAGATGAGTGCGTTTTAGTCTCTGTGTTTTCCTGTCACGCTCACATTCAGATGAAGAGGAGGTAGAGGTGTAGGAGGCAGAAATGGATGACGGCTTTCAGACAGTTTAAAGAGGGGCAGCGGCGAAACGCATAGTTTTCAGAAAAGTTTGGAGTGTGCGGGGGAGGACGAGTAATTTTTCCAGGCACTTCTGTGTCTACTTATGAAGGTGCATGTGCACAGGGGGACAAAAGGTCTGCCAACAACCTGCCGTTTGACAGAAACAAACAAAGTGTGTTGCAACAACACCATGCACAGTTTTAATTTATTTCAGAACAAGAATTTTTCTCATTTATGTCGAGGGATTTGGGTTTTTTTTAAATAAAGCTCCAAAAAAAGTGGATTAACCCTTTAACACAGGAGCTTCAGTGTTTATGTACTTTGATTAATGTAATTTTTTAATTGCTAACACGATCAACGTCATTCCAGCAGATTCTACTAATAATACTTGACATCTTTACTTGACAGATTTACGCAAGCAAGACACAGCTATCATAGTCAGACAGGCGGGGGAATCAGGGGCGGGGCTGTTCAGCTGAGCTCCAAAAGCCACGCCCCCTCAGAGGAGATTTTGGCTTCAGATCACCGTGAAAAATGGCTTTTAGAACATTTAGGTTGTGGGATTTTGGTTAAAAACTTCATAATCATAATTAAAACACTATCGGGAATGTTTTTTTTTTTCAAATAAAAAAGATGTCCTTGGGGACTTTAAAGGGTTAATTGGACATTTTAAGAACCACTGTGTTCTTCCTTTAGTGTTTTATTAAACTAAAATAAACCTACAAATATAAATCACTGAGAGAGGAAGTCTCATTTTTTTAAATTAATTTACAGAAGAATTGTCATGTTTTTCTTTTGTTTAAAAGTGTAAAACAGAAACATGTTTTAGAAATGTCAAAGGTACATTCAGAAAGCACACAAGATCATGTTTTTGGAACCGATTTCAAGCTCTGCATTCATTTGACATTTGAAAAAAAAATTGTTGCCTTGGTTATTACTGGAAGTGATGGGTGGCAGGAATAAACGCTCACGAACAAACACACTTCAGTGCTGTCACTTTATGATGGATTGGCACACTATGAGCATATCCGTAACTACAGAACGCAGAGGGGGAAATAGATTCTTGTGGGTAAGTACTGGCAGATGGCTTACTGACAGTAAGTAATGTCTTTCTTTTTTTAAAGATGGAAGAATTATTTTAATTTTTTTTCTTTGAAATCCCATAAATATTTGTTGCTGCTCCACCTTGAATCCCATTTCAGTCCTGTAGTGTAAAGGTTCTCTGATCTCTGTTGCCCTCCAGTGTTTGCTGCCTAAATCACATTTCAGAAGCAACATTTTAACAGAAGACGCAGAATTTCTAATTGGCAATTAGACAGCAGATAACGAGTGCTCTTAAAACGATCGGAAATGTGATGTTTCTAAAGCTGTGGTGGATATTTCTACAACAACATGGAGTGCAATAGAGCTGTGTGATGGTTTGTGTGATATGTTAAAGTGGTAGCATGGGTTTCAAATGTCAGCGCTAATGATCTAGTGTTTTCCAGTGTTTTTCCTGGGGTTCAGTGTCTTTCTAAGTGCATGTGATGACCCCGTGGGAAGAGGAGCATCTTTCTGCCAAAGGCTCTTACAAAGAAACCCAAAATGATTAATGTGAGGGCGTATTTTGCAGTACAGGGTTTAAAAACAATCTTTTGTTTTAGTTCTTCAATGAAATTGGTCAAAAGTTTAAAGAATTTTCATTTCCCTTGAGCTGAAACAACTGTTCATCCACTGTCACTTCAGGTCAGAGTTGCTGAGGGACAGAAGATTATCTCAAGCTTTTATTATAGTTCTTGGTTTTTCTCATGTGTTGAATCAAAGTTATCAGACCAGAGCATTCAAAAGAACATTTCAGTGTCAGAGGAACCAGAAATTTGCTCCGTCACAACCTATAAAAGAAGTATTTTCTTTGGTATGCAGGTCAGGACCTTTAATGTTTCTTCATTAAGTCCATATTTATGAAATCTTGACTTTTTTTAACATGACAATGATCTGTTGAGCAGTGAAAACTGAATGGCTTACTTTTATTTTCAGACATTTGACC
>NC_050520.1:9680631-9722358 GCF_002922805.2 Oryzias melastigma
AATCAGTTTTTACATCATTTTTCTTTTATTATTCTATAGTTAGCCTCTAAATTTTAGTCAAATAGCAGGGCATGTTATCAATCAATCAATCAAACTTTATTTGTTGAGCGCTTTTATGAACTTCTGTACAGTCCAAAGTGCTTTACAAGTTAAAAATATGTTAAATTGAAAAACATATTTCAGCAAAAGACCACAAGACAGAGATCAGAAATATCCAACTCATCAAGACCAGAACACCATTATGTTAGAAACAAATAAAATCAAAACATCGATTAATCATAGGTTAAAACAAAAAATGGTCACATCATTGAAATAACAAAATATTAAAACAATAAAAACTCTGAAGTTAGTCATTAAAAGCTTTACTAATGTTCAATCAGATGTTTGGCTGTATATATTTATGTATTTATTTATTTAATCTGCAATTATCCACAATTTTACTGCTACTGACTTTTACAGTAAAGTCTTTTATTTATTTATTTATTTAATATATAATTATCCACAAATTAACTACTGCTAACGGTCACAATGAAGTCTTTTGATTGATTGATTGATTGATTAATTGATTGATTGATTTAATCCACAATTATCTCCAATGTAACTGCTGCTGACTGTTGTATTACAGTATTTTTATTTATTTATTTATTGTCAGTTGTAGATTTAGTGAGGACCTCCTCCATGGCTGTACTTTTAACTGGAATTAAGATGACAAAGTCGCTTAACTGTTTTGCAACAACTGAGCTAAACATCCGTTCAAAGTTCTTCATTTCCAGACTGAAACCTCCTCAGAAAAGTTAAAATAACACCCATTTGCTTTCCCTTTCAAAATGAGTAACAGCAAAAGTCATTTGGCTCCAGCTGTTGCAAAAATATTTTCTTTTCTACCTCCCACAAAAAAAGAAAAACTCTCATAAAAACACTTTCCACAGAAACACATGCAGAGACTCAAGTGATGATTGTGTAACTGCAGTGACTTTCATTTAGTGTGTGCAGCCTCATGGTAACTGTTAGCAGTTTATATTGTTCAGTCTATCAATTGACTTTATTTTTATAGCACTTTTCAACCAGAAATCTGTTTTTAAAAACTGCTCTTTGAACCTCATTTGGCTACAATCCACTTTGTTCATTCCAATAGAGAAAGCCTAAGTAACTATGAATTGGTTATGACATCTTCAAGACATTGAGGAAACACACATGTTCAGCACACCCACTTTTTCTCTGGAAATCTCAGTTTTTGGGGGGTGTGCTCCTAAAGGTGAAACTCCCTTTCCTGTAACAAATCCAGAGTGAAACTCTGCAGACTTTTCAGCTTGTTGAGCTTCACCCAGCATGAAGGCAAGTACATTTTGTTCTTTAAAGCAGAGAGTCCTGGTCTATGCTTGGCATCTATTGTGAAGTCCTTTTTGATTTGTTTATGGTTCTTCTCTTTTCAGAACATTTCACGTCTCTGCGCTGCGGCTTTGGCATGGCTTCTCATCCACTTTGGAACCAGAGCGTAAATCTGTTTTCCTTTTTTTGTTTCAAATGAGCAACATTTTCCATCAAAGCTTTCAGACATGTTTTCTACTATTCTCTATAAGTCTTTTCTTTTGTTTAAACATTTTTTTAAAGGTTCTGCCTCAGGATTCACTGTATGTGGGGGTCTTATAGCAGCTGGTCACAGTGTGATCCCTGCACAAAGCTACAGGTTGCTATACAGTGGCAGGCTGATCTATGTTTCAGTCCCCTCCTTCATTTTGGGTTACTACATCCTGTTCTGAAACATTGCAGACCAGAAGCCGAGCCATGGTCGTGTATGCTCAGTTTGGCGGGAACCCCTGCGATGGGATGCGGTCTGAAAGCAGGCCTTGTGAAACGACTCAGGGTTGCCCTTTAGATGGCGGATGTGGAGACCGTTTTCGCTGTCGATCTGGTCAGATATATTTGTTCACTTTCAGATGAGAAAAGTTTATATATATATTATATATATTTTATATACGTATAATATATGTAGATATATACATATACATATATATATATATACTATATATATTATATATATATATTTATATATATTTTATATACGTATAATATACATATATATATTATATATATATATATATATATATATATTATATATATATATATATATATATATTATATATATATATATATATATTATATATATATATATATATATATATATATATATATATATATATATATATATATATATATAAGAAAACTGTGGGGGTCTTCTACCTGCAGGGAAGTGTATTAGCAAATCTCTATTGTGCAACGGAGACCAAGACTGTGAGGGAGATGGGCTCGATGAGAACGACTGCACCAACCAACAAAAGTTTTTTGCGTGTGAACACACAGTGACCCCTCCTAATGTTGATCTAATAGGTCTTGGGTAAGTAAATATAATCTTTTATCATGTATCTTCACCTTGATTGTACCATACATCTTGGACGTGTCACATTTTTAATTCTCCTACAGGGTTGATGTGGTCACTGGACAGCAAAGAGGCAGTGTCATCAACACAAGGAGCTTTGGGGGCCAGTGTCGAACCATCTTCAGTGGCGTCCACAAGGCTTTCTATCGACTGCCTCTCAGCACCATACAATACAATTTCTTGGTGAGTACATTTTCAAACATTCCTGACATAAATTATTTTCTTGCCTTTTTGACTTTTGATTGTTGAAAAAGTCATTTTGTGATCTTTTTTTTTTTTTTACCAACTGTCTTTTCCTCTACCTTAAAATCATGTCACCAGTAATATTGGCTTGGACTTGTGAGGTGCTATAAGCTAGCGGGAGAGAGTGTAAAAAAAAGCTGATAGGATATTAGCCAAGGTTAATTTGAGTCATAAAAGGAAAATTTGTCTTAAAAGATGACACAGGCTTTTTTTTACATTAGAGAAAACATATAGTTGAAGTGGGACTTTAATATATCTTGATTGTCAAAAGCCTATGTCCTTTCCCCAGGTTAAGGTGCAGAACGACTTCAGTGATGAGATGTTCAGCAGTAAGTGGCATTACGCCAAGGATGTTGTCAACCGAGAAACGGTGACGGGGACCACGAAAGGATATAAAAACTACGACTTTCATGAGATACACGATACCTCTCAGGTGCAGCTCTTTAAACTTGAAAACAAAAACAAATATGGAGGTCAAACACAATCAAGTTTTTAAGTTTTCTCTCATTATTTGCAGTACCACAGACTACTAGTGTTAAAGAACGACATAGAAGTGGCACAGTTCCAGAGCAACTCTCCACAGTACATTCCGATTGCAGAGGAATTCTGGAAGGCTTTGGCCAAACTCCCATCCGTCTATGACTACACCGCTTATAGGAAGGTTCTGGAGAGGTTCGGAACACACTATGTGTCTCAGGGAAGCTTGGGGGGCTCCTTGAAAATCATTATGTCCATCGATTCAGAAAGTGAAAATTACCTTGGTGAGGCTTCTAATGAATAAGGCAAATTCGGATAGAACTTTTCAAAAAGCTATTTTTGCATTTGTTTGGGTTATTTGAACACAAATTATATAAACCCACCATAATACCATGTATTTCCACCTTTATTTTCAGCTGTTGAATCAATGAAGTACAAAGAATGTGAGAAGAAGGTTCGCTTTATCCTAATATTCCCCCTCATCATAACAAAGTGTAAAGAAGGTGAAAATACAGAAGATTGGAAAAGATATAATTCCTACAACAACATAGTGGCAAAAGTGGACGTGAAAGGAGGAGACCCCTCCCACACCGCTGCGGTGCAGAGGATGCAGCTAGATGACGCAAGCAAGAACTGGGAGATGTACTCAAACTGGGCGGATTCTATCAGATCCATTCCAGATATCATAAAACAAAAGGTGTAAAAAAATCTTTCATCCTCAAAAAGCAATCACATACCGTCTATTTTCACGAGTTGAATGGTTTTTAGCTTTATTTGTGTCTCACCAGCTGCGGCCACTGTCAGAGCTGGTGAAGGACGTTCAGTGTGCCGGGGTGAAGAAGCTGTACCTGCGCAGAGCCATCGAACAATACCGAGCAGAGAGTGACCCCTGCCACTGCCAGCCCTGCAGAAACAATGGCATAGTTGTCATGGATGGTGGTGTGTGCAAATGCATCTGTCAGCCTGGAACAACAGGGGAAGCTTGTGAGCAAGGAATTGAGGCTGAGGGCCAGCAAGGTGCGTGCTGGTTTTTTGAGGAGTTTTTACAGATGCGGTTAAAGTCTAAAAACAGCTTTTTTTTTTTTTTTTAGAAGTATTCTTCATCAAAACCTTTTGTAATTTCTTCCCATTAAGGAGTAATCCACGGCAGTTGGACTTGCTGGTCTGCTTGGTCAACATGTTCCAGAGGTCAGAGGTCTCGAAGTCGCAGTTGCCAAAACCCTGCGCCGCAGAACGGAGGACAGCACTGCATCGGTGACACGGTTGAGAAGTCTTCCTGTGATGAAGAGGACCTGGAACACCTGAAGTTAGAGTGCAAAGATGCTTCAGTTTTGCAGTTGCTTTTATACCAATGTAGACAATTTGTGGTGTTTTCTTTTATAATACGATAAACCGTGCATTTATATAAGTATTGTTTTCAACAGGATCATGGAGCCTCAGTGCTTTGACAACACTCTGTCACCAAGTCAGAAGTGTGAAACTCCTCCAGCTCTGATCAATGGGTTTATTGTGGTAAAGATTCAAAGAAGCTCCGGGGATCAAAAGTTATTTGCGCATGAAGCAGAAAATTCCATTTACATAAAATGAAACCACGTTTAAATCAGATTAATTTCAAGTCAAATATTTAACTCCAAGTTTTGAATATCCAACAATCAAACAATGCAGCTGAATTTTCCTTTCTAATCCTTCATTTTTGACAGAATCCAAAGGATGTTTACCTTGTTGGGGGTAGAGTTGAATACAGCTGCATTGTAGGTTTCCATCTGTTTGGAAACAGCGTCTTGGAATGCAATTCTGACCAAACCTGGTCCCCAAGCCTTGGCCAGTGCACAGGTGAGTGAACAGAACCACCAGGTGACATTCACAGACACCGAAAACTACGACTGAATTCTTTGTCCCTTGTTTAAAATTCTTTTAGCTTCATCTTGTAAACTAAAATTCCTCAATGAGGAGGTTATAGCTTCTCCTGTGAAAGAGGCTTATGACATCGGGGAGGCTGTCACCTTGTCTTGTCCGGAGGGCAGAACCTTACAGGGAGAAGACAGAGTCCTGTGTGACTCCAGCTTGAATTTTTCCCCAGATCCTGCTGAAATTACATGCATCCAAGGTAATTCTATAGCCCTTAAAATGCCTTTTTCGTTAAAAATTGTGTTTTTGGTGTTTTTAATACATTTTTACCATTGTAAAGTACTTGTATAAAGAAAATTAGGCTTAAAATTGCATTTTTTAATGTTATTTATTTTAAAAAGTGGTTGGGGTCGTTCCACGCCAAAGGTCCCGCCCACAACTCAGAGGCAAATTTCTAATGAACTACTGCTGCTCTGCAGATACAGTGTCCTAAAAAATATATATATATATTATTTTTCTTTTTATTTTGGCTTAAAACATCAAAAATCATAATTAAAAGTCCACTGGAAACGCTTTTAACCCTAGCGCACTATTGCCTCACCCGTGCAAAAGTATTTACTGATTTCCAATATATTGCAATATTCTGAGTGTTATAGTTCTCTGGGTAAAGTCATACATGTCTGAGGAATGGGTGGACCAAATGCCAAGACTCCAGTAAGTCTCCAGTTTTTTTTAGAAATGTTCTTGTTCTCAAATTCCTACTTTTTTTGTCATTTTCAAGCATGTTTTTAGGATCTTCCTATGCTTATATTTTCTATTTTCTTACATAATCCGCAGCTGAAAATAAAAGAAAACTACTCTAATTTAGCATGTGTTGTCATATTTTGATTTATTTTTTATGACAAATACTTTTTATTACATATATTATATCGGGTTAAAACTATCCGTCAAAAGTGGTTGTGTAACTTTTTATAGTGAAAGTGTTAAAATACATCAAAAGATGATCAGATTGGGACTTTGAGGAAACACAACTGATATGTGACATCACCGGTCAGTATTTACATTACAAAACTCACCAAATAGTGAAGTTGAGTCTTTTTTTGTCACCATTTTGTCACCTTAAAGTCCCACTCCAATATCATTTTTTGAGAAATTTGCCTCTGAGTTTTGTCTGGGATTGTTGGCGGGGAGTAAACCTTTCCCATCATCTCTTTGTTTACACTGTCTACCACTGACTTATAGTCCCTCACACGCCCAATCTAACATTACTAGTGCAGCAAGAATGGAAACCAATATTGGAGCTATCCAACTGTATAGGTTAGAGACTAAAGCCAGCTGAGATGAGGAAAACGTAGACCTACTTAGATCAATTTTTCAGGAAGTTGATGCATCAGATTGGAGCAGAGCAGGGAACTTGTGGCCCATCAAATGTAGTTTGTAACACTCAGAAATGCAATTTTATTCTTACATTTCTATATATATCAATCATAATTATTTATCAATCATTAGAAAAATGCAATGCAAACATTTTAAAAACACAAAATCACATTTTTCATTGTGGATCGGTACGTCCAGGTTAAAGGCATTCTGGTTTCGGTGTTTCTGTCTGCTGTGAAACAAGACTCTCTCCTGCTGGACACTGAATATTTTTCATTCATTCTCTGCTATCCCAGTTCCAAATCAGTGAGCCTGCAGATGACTACTTTGTCTGTGTTCCTCAGTCGAAACCCCGCCTTCTCCCGTCACTCCCACAGTGAGCTGTGAGGCATGGGAGAAACCCTCCAAAGGCAAATGTGTTTGCAAAATCCCTCATGAATGCAGGTCCTTTCCCTCTTTCTATCTGTCATTAGGATTTGGACAGATGTTAGAAGAATCAACTAATAGCTTTTTTTTTGTTTCACTTTTTTAAGTTCGTCTCTGGACATTTGTGCCACATCTCCAGGAAGTGGAAAATTCATCCCCATGACTGTATGCAAAATGCATGCCCTGAAGTGCAATAGGAAGAGCTTTGAAATAGCCGAGTACAGCAGCTGCGTGTGGCCTCGGCGCGACTCTCCGGACTGCAGCTCCTGCCACATGTGGGAGAAATGTGATGGTATGAGCAGAACCACAAGCAGAACTTTGCATTGTGAAGCATTTGGAGTCTTTTCATCAACCCTTCTACGTTTGTTTTGTTAGAATCAACCAGCAGCTGCCGCTGTAAGGAGCTTGCAGACTGTTTGAACCCTGTCATAAAGGTGTGCGTCCGTGTTGGTGAGGATGACACGGCGTCCACACAGACCATGAGTGAGTGTGAAGCAGGAGTTCGACGATGTAACGGAGAAAAGGTGTCTGTTGTCAGCATCCAGCCCTGTGCTTCCTGAGGACTGACAACCATGTTTCATTTCCTTTATAATCCACACAAACTTTATTATTTGAAGTTACTTGACATGCATGTATCCTTACAGAATAGAAGGCAATAAAACTCAGCAGGCCTTTCCCTGTGTATGGACTTCTTTTTGCTCCTGGGTGCAAAAAATACGACTTGATGTTGAAAGAGACAGCTATTAAGACAACACAGAAACTGTTTTCCGGACTGAGGCTGTGCTGACGAAAGCAGGCGGTGCACAGGCTGCCAAACAAACCCCTGCTGGCCGCCCATCCCTGTCCTTGGCTTTCTGCCCTCTTTCAGAGTTTGTGTGTGTGTGTGTGTGTGTGCATGTGTGTGCACGCCATAACTGTCCACTTAGTGTTTTACAACCACATCAAAATGTTTATTGCTGCCAGATGTGCTGGCCAATAAAACACATAACAGACTTAATATGTTAGGAAGCTTCTAGGTTTTCAGTTTTCTTAAAAATGTTAGAAATAATTTAATTTTGGTGTTTAAATCAAGTTGGTGCCAAAATTAGGTTGATGTTAAAATCTCATTTTTTTTTAAATTGCAATTTTTTTGGTAAAATGTCATAAATTTTTCTTTTTTTCACTCTCAGTAGTTAATATAAAAAAGTACATTTGGTTTAAACGACCTGCCTTTTTGTTTTTCATTGTTTTTCTCAGATATTACACTATATTCTAATTTGATTTATTTTTTTGCAATTCGTGACACCGTAAAGCATTTTTTCTGTAGTTTTCCAAAAATTCAAAATGAAAAACTGATAAATTGTGAGCTTTTAAAATTTAGAGGGAAACTAGTAATTAGATTTAGATTATGTAAACAAGAATAAACATAAACTTGCCTAAATTGTAGTCCCTAACGCATGAAAAAATAAATGCTTCAACATAAATTGTAAATGTTCTAATTGCTCAAAAATATAAAGTTTCTTTTTTACAAATATTTTAACTATTTTGAAGAAAGGAGCATATGCAAGCAGACTAAAATAAACTAAAGTTATAAAAATGAAAGGCTATAGTCTAAAGTTGCAAAAAAAAAAAAACAACAGAACTCAATATGTTGGTTGATCCTTTGTCTTCCCCTAGTGGACAATGTGTGTACTACATGTAACAGACAAACAAGTTCACTGGTTTCAATAACAAAAGTTTTATTAACAATGTAAAATGACCTATTACAGCTTTACCTCCTCATCATAAACAGAACAACTGTTGTCTCCAGTCAGTATGCGTTCCCTGCCCTTGCGTTGAGGGTCTTCCTCAAAACGCCCAGAATCCTTCATGCTCACACAGACATTCTTTTGCAACCCACCTCCAAATTTGAAAATAACTCAGAGCATTGTGTATGTGTATATACAGATCTAACGCCTCAGTTCATAGATAGATTTAGTGTGCAAAGGAGTTTCCCTTTGAGTAACGTATTATATATATATATTCCTTTTCTGAAGCTGGAAAGTTGAATAAAGGTTCTTGGTTTATGGAAGACTAAATTAAGTACATTAAGAGGAAAACAGCAAGAAAAACAGAGACTGTGGTGCACAGCAAACCTCTTCTGGACAGAAATGTCATCGACAAATAAAACGCTTAAGTTATCTTTGCAAATGTCATCTTCACGTTGGCATGTACAGAAGTTATTACATTATTTCTGACAAAACATACATTTATATTCCCTTTTTAAACATGAATCTGTATGCCGTTTGCTCTGGATTGTGGAAGCAATTGAGCATAGACATGTCGGGTTTGAAGCTTCTTTCATGACAGACAAGCAGATATAAGTTTAATGACTTAAAAAAGGAGGAAAACTTCCCCAAAACATCCTAAAATATATGATGGAGACGGTTTTTTATACATTACATAGCACTCACAGTTCTTTTTTTATAAAATAAAATTAGAAAATGGGTAGCTTTTGAAAGAAAAAGGGGAGACACTTGATCTGAGAATGGCAGTAATAGGTTGGTGGAGACACGAGTGGTGACGGACAGTGGGCAATGGTGTCTTTGTTGCCTCCTCCTACATATGAAGGTGGGGCCCTTAGCTGGTTACCAGGCAACAGAGCCCAAAGAACCGCCTCTTCCTCTGTCGGACAAGTGGGTAGGGAGTCAGATTCAGCAAACTGCTGTCATCTGGGTGAAAGAACACACAGATAATGTGGTCTGGTTACATGTTTTATAGACTTATAACAGGACAAAAGTCGTTATTTTCAGAAAAGATGATGCTCAGGAGATTCAGGTGACACTCTTCTTACCTTGGTTCTTCAGTGGTAAAGGCATTGTCTCCCTGAGTTTACTGAGAAGGTTCTTCATCTCTCTCATGTCCCTGCACAGAAACACACTTTCATGAACCGTTATTACTTTGGATTTCTTGTTAATAATACCCAATCAAACAGCTTAGATGTACTTTTCTAGGCAGATGTTTGACAATTTTCCTGCTTTTTAAGAGAATGGGAAAACATAAAGATAACTTTTAATCTCTAAATATTTGCAAAATGTTGAAAATTTGAGAAAACTTTCAGATTCAAGTGTTCATGTAAACATAGACTACAGATTACATAGGGATAGTCCTTCAAATTAAACTTAGCATCTTTTAAATCAAATATGACATGAATATTTTGCTTATGTGTTTCCCTTGAGCTATAAAATTTTAAAAATGTATTTTTGCAGGATCAATCTTGGTCATCATCATCTCTTATTTAAGATAGAGGTCAGAAAACAAATGAATAAGTTCACAAATCTTTTTTTTTTCAATGAAACAGCCTGTAAGGCAAAGGCAATGCCCTCTTATGCCACATAAATACACACAGGTTTATGTTCTGCCAATAATTAATTATAGAAAAGACCTAATCAAATTAATCTAAACCATAATACCTTTACAGTAAATTTAAAACATTAAAAAGGTCTCTTTCCCCGAAAAAAATGCCTTTCTTTACATCTAAAACAACCATTTTAGTAAAATATGGAAAAGTTGAACAGACACCTTCTACTTTAATTATTGCAATGTGGAAAAAAAACTATAGATCAGAAGAAGGAAGAACTGTAGGCAGTTCTTTCTGCAGTTCCTTCCATAAAAAATATTGTTAAATTGTCTTAGTTTCATCAAAAAACGAATGTTGGAGAGGTCTTTATTTGCAGTGTAAGGGAGATCTGATGACAAAATTCTGCTTTAAATACAACCAGTATTTGTGTTTTTGAGGAATATTCTGACATGTCTTTGCTAAAAAAAAAAATTTTAGCTGCAGAGCAAAATATCCTTGTTTTTTTTCATCTCTAAACTAATATTTTAACACAATTTATAAGAAGAACTGATGCTAATTTCATTATGAAGATATTGTTACCTACTTTTCTATGTTTTCTATGTCATTGGCTAACACCCAGCAGAGCTGAGAACAATCCGTCGGGGAGGACGAGGTGTCCTCCAGGATGGGTATGTCGGAGTCTTCGGTCTTACTGTCAACGCCTGGAGGCCCGCATGGATCTTTCCCTAAAACACACACAGAGGAACCTGAACGTTCTGTTATTATGACCTTTGAGATATTCATAGGAATCTGAATTACACCAAAATCTTATCTGGAAGGATGAATTGGAATATTTAGTTCTTTGCATCAAACCTTTCCTGTGGAGCTGCAAGGATCCCAGCAAGCAGACAGATTTCAGCATTTCTGTGATGTACATTTCCAGACAGCACTGAAGCTGGATGAACAGCCGGCAGATCTCAGGGTGGATTTCCCCATCCTCTGGTCTGAAAGACGCATGATGAAAGCAAACACAACAAAGTGGTCACGCGGGGTTCGCTGAACCCTGGAAAGTACTGGAAACTTTGAAGAAACAAATACAGGTATGGTCTAATATTAGAAAAAGAAGCTGCTAAACAATTCTGTCTGAAAATAACACTGAAACTGGAGAATATTTTTATAATCATATTTATGTGATCAATACAAAATTCAAACCAAAAAAACACAAAAGTCTACATTTTCAACCCTTTTCCTTACATGATTTTAAGTTGCGTTAAAAGATTATAACCAAACATATATCACAACATAAATACATGACACTGATATGTGTTGACTTAAAATCTACAAATCTACAGCCCACATGAAAAAAACATTTTCCAATTTGTAAATAATGTTGGCAACATTGCAAGATTTAATAAATATTGGCAGATTATAGTGTTGAATTAATAGTGGAAGTAATTAAACCAGTGTCTGAAGTTAAAGTTCAGGATGTAAATGATGAAAATGATGAGACATAGACCAGAGTCTGCCGTGGTGTACCACAGGGCTCTGTGCTTGAATCACACAACATATAGTTCTACACTGCAAAAAAAAAAAAAAAAAATTATGAGAATGTAAAAAGAAAATTGTGTCATGAAATGTGACTTTTTTCCTGTCTTGCAGGAATTTTTTTGTTCATTTTGGGTAGCACCAAATATAGAGGCCACAAAAATAAAATGAAAAGAAGCCAAAATAATCATCAAAAAGAAGGAAAAATTTGATAAAACGAAAAAAAAAAAAAAAAAAAGAAAATTTGAAGGGTGGGTTCTCCAGAGTTAAAATAAGAATTCTTGATAAGACACGTTTCTTGCCCTTTTGGTAGACTTTTTTGATTATTAAAAAAAAAAAAAAAAAAGCAAAACGTAAGAATTTTGTACTTATTTCAAGGTGTCTGTTTTTGAAGTTGCTTTGGTACAATGTAAGGAAGCTAAATTTTAAATTCTTATTTTGACAATAGTCAGTTTTTATCACTCAGACAGACCGTTCCATCAGTAGTACACAATCATATCTTAAGCAAATGTAAATATATTATACTGATACTATTTAAAGGTTTTGATGACATATATCCTCCTTGCAAAGACCCACTCCAAGGAAAAGTGTGTTTTTTTGGTCTTTTTAGCATGTTTTTGTGGCATTTTCTCATGAAGGAGGACATATATAAAAATGTAAAATAAACCTGATTTTTTGAGTATTTTTTGGGATAAATCAGGAGCAGATGCAAACCTGCGGTTTGAAAAAGCTTTGGTTTGTGACGCTGCAACTGCTACGGAAAGGCTGAAATCTCCACGTTGCATTAATAATGTCTCTATTTTCCTCGTCTGAGCTTCCATCTAGCTTAAAATTGTACAGCTGCAAAGCTCAGTTATTACTTTCCCTTCTTCTTTTTTTTTTTTTTTTCTTTTTTGCTAAGCTAATGTTAGCTTGGGACTGCAAGGTGCTATAAGGTTTAGGGAGAGAGTGTAAACAAAGGAATGATGGGAAATTAGCGGAGCTAACTTCCTTGTCAACAGTCCCACTCACAACTCAGAGGTGAATTTCTAATTGGCTCCTGCCGCTCTGTAGAAACTACGTCCTAGAAAACGACACGGGCCTAATTTTGTCTTAAAACTGCATAATCTTAATTTAAAGACCACTGATTTTACAATAGAAAAAATATAGCTGGAGTGGAACTTTAAAGGATGAATTCTGATGTTTTTAATTTGGGTTTAAGCATTAGCAGTTCATTGTCTTGTACTATAAATTGGCCGTAAATGTTCTTTTTTTACTAAAGTTTACAGTCTCCGGTTTGGGTTATTCCTTTTGTTCTTGGTTTTCTCATGTTTTGTTGCATTCAAGTTTGTTTCCTTTTGTCTCAGCACCTTTTAGTGTCAATCATCCACAGTTGTTTCTGTTTCAGTTCATTCCTCATCTGTGGATTTATTTGTTCTCTTTTCCTTTTTGGCTTCAATATTTCAGGAGACTCATTGTTTCTTTGTGTAATGTTTATAAATGAAAGCCTGTAAGTTTAGGTCTGCTTCCTGCTGTAAAGTCCTTCAAACCACTAATCCTGACACTTATTGCAGTCACTAACTCCCTCCTTTGTTTTTGGCTGGCGTTCCAGTGTCGCTGTGCTTGTTTTCTGTCTCCTGTCCTCTGTAACCCCGACGCCTCCCACCTGCTGAAAGTTACAACAGAGCCATAAATCTCTACGTTTCAAGTTCAAGACATTGTGTCACGATTGTTTACAGGGAAAATGGTTTCCTCCTTAACCAGGCCAATTTAAATACAGTCAAATATGACGTTGTTTCGTTTGAATCCATTGATTTGAATGAATGGAATCGATGGAGAAGTGTGGCGGATCAGTTTAGACTCAAACTAAATTTGATGTTAACTTACAAGTTCATGATTAAAACTAAAATAGACCACGTTTAAAAGTTGAGGCAAATCCTTTTTACAGGCAGTTCAATGTTTTATATTTAATGGGAATATTTTAAACCTAATTTATTTGGTATTTTTTGAAGCGAAAGAAAAACTGATCTTAAACCTTCTTCTTCTTCTCACCTTCAATTGGCTGCTTATGTTCATAAAATGCATCTTGGCTTTAAGGAGACTCCATCATATGATTTGTAGCAGATGAACGTTATAGAGAAAGGTGTGAAATATTTCTTACATACACCCTGCTGCTTAATTCCTGGTTCTGTGTCGGTGTTCCTTTACTGCACCGTTGCTAAAACACTCACCAGGGCGATATCTCTTCATCAAGCACAATGGAGAGACACTTCATCGCTGACCTGCTGGCTTTAGTTTATTAAAAGCCTTTTTAATGAACACTTGGAATTTATGCAATCGATGTTTGCAAGAGTAAAGTCGGAAGCTTCTCTCTAAAGCTGATGTGCCGTCTCCATTCAGAAGAAAAAAAGGGCGGGAAATTCGAGATTGGGACCTTAACAAATACTAGTTGTTGCCTGGGCAGTAAAAGTAGATTGTGAGTAAAGTGTTTCTATAGATTGAATATAATTCCCCTTTCCCATTACAAATATGTTATACCAAACAAGAGTTTGGAATGTTTGATGGCTAATTACCTGAGTGTCAAACACACTGAGAGACAGATGGAATTATGTCACGGACAAAAAGGAAATCGTGCTTTCAGAGATTTCAAATCAGCCTGATTTTTCAGTTATCTATCAAATATTGTTATGAATTCATGCAGTTACCCCAACTTTTCATTCTTATTGCACTTGCTTGGCTTTGGCAACAAACGCCATCCCAAATCAACAGTGGCTACTATCCATCTAATCCCTGTTATTAAGAATATTTGAGGATGCCGCATTAGCTGGCATCTTAGCCAGGATCTTCAAATCCCAAGATTTGCTTTGCTTTTCTCCAACTGTTTCTGGCACAGATGATAAAGATCTAATGCCACAAAAATTATGTTTTTAACAAGTTATTGATGGAAGACATATTTAAAGTATGGCTGAAGTTATTTGAATGTGCAAGAGAAAAATAAATGATGGAAATTCATGTTGGCAACACGTAGGAAGCATGTTGCTGCAGTGCCTGCACGTATTTTAAGTGTGCCTAAGGTTAAATCTTTTTTTTTTTTTTGTTGCCTGAATAAACCTAAACCTAACCATTCCTCCAGGTTTGTGTGGCCAAGAAAAAAGTATTTAGAAAATTAAGAGTCACTTTCTTAAAGAAAACTAAGCCTAAAGGGAACCAAACAGGGAAGCTGGAGGCTGACCCCACCCACAGCCGAAATTTGAAAATCCAGTCAGAGGAGTGGGGCTGGAGAACAGGACTGTTACCATTACTGGTGCTGCAGATCATGACGTCAGACTTCTGAAACTTACATGGTTTCACCAATCAGAAAATTCTACTGTAATACGTCAACCTTTAGGGGGCAGCACATAGATGAATTTTGATTATATTTTCAAGTAATATAAGCAGATAGATGTTGGGAAGTAGGGGCAGGCTAGCTCCAATTTCCTAGAAATTGAATGAGTGTTTGGTTTTGGAAAAATAAACTTGACTTAAAAGACCTCTGGAAAGGATTTTAAAATAAATAACAGTCAGCTTATTAACCCTCCCAGGGCCAAATTAATTTTTAGTGACAGAAAATATATGATATTTGAGGAAATTTACCATATGGGGTAGTAATAGGTAGTTAGCATTTCCGTGTGCTTTAGAAAAGTTTAAGAAAACCACAAGAAATGTTCTTGTGTCCAAGTTTGAAATCTATAGAAACCGAGACAAAGCACTAACACAATAAAAGCTTGTATTAAAAAGCCACATTATTGATCCCATCATCTAGGATGTTGTTCCTTGGAAGCATCCCACTTCCTCCTCATTTTGTTCATTAGGCACAGCTAAGTCGTCAGTAACAGTATACCCCGTTTTGATTGCTTCCTGTAAAAGCTCTCACGCTTGTAAATGAGAGGGATTTTTAAAAGCTGATCTCATGTTCGGTTTTTCCCACATCCTTCAAACTCACTCTGCCTAATGCAGCGGGCCTGATTTGTGGCTGAAGAGCCAGAGGAGCGCGAATATGCAAATCGCAGACATGCACTTTGGTCAAACGACAAGTTGAGTCACTGCTGAGTTTCCCCCATCAGTTGCAGGCTGGCCGTTTGTTTTCAGCACCATGGACAGAGACTAACTCACCCAGAGATGAGGGAGAGGCTGTGGTGAGCCGCTCTGGCCATCTCGCAGCCTTTCGTTCGGGTCTTGAGCATCTCGGCCCGCAAGGAGGGACAGTCCACCGTGATTTCCCCGATGGAGATGACCAGCTCACGATACAGAGCCACCAGGGTGTTGAATTCTTGTACGATCTGCGTGAAAGGGACACAATAGTTCTTAGGGCTGCCACAAACGATTATTTTGATAGTCGACTAATCACTGATTATTTTTTCCGATTAGTCGACTAATCGGGTCATGCACAAAGTGGATGTAAAGAGAACATCTTTATTATTATTAGCTTTAGACTGACTAAAAATAAAGACAATTAAGGTGATAGTTTATTAAACTTTTAATGAATTGTGCAGCATTAGTTTCTGGCATTGAAACAAGATTAACCCTTTAACTCTGGAGCTCCAGTGTTTCTGTTCATTGACACAATGTAACTTTTCAACCGTTAACTCGATCAACGTCATTCCAGTAAATTCTGAAGGAGAATGACGTTGATCGAGTTAAAGGCTAAAAAGTTACAGTATGTCACATGTGTCAAGGTCTGGGGGCCAGATCCGGCCCTCCAGATCATTTTGTTTTATTGGTATTAATGTTATCTAGCGCTTATTTCAAACTTGTATAATTTTGACAAAATATATTCTATGGAGAATAAAATATTGTAAGTTATTAAAGGTTTAAGTTGATTTATTCAAAAATAATATTCCTGCCTTTTTATTATTCATAATTATGTTAAAAAGTTACCGTTTTAAAGTTTTAAAAATTGGTATTCTACCATTTTTGGGGGATTTTTTTGGTATTCACTAAGATTCTTAGGCTATTTTGGATTTTAGATAAAATCTCAGCTACGTACTAGCTGTTTTGGCTAATTTGGGCTTTAAAAAAAAAAATTCAGGCTATTTTGGCATTTAGCTAAAATTTCAGCTACATCCTATAGCTGTTTTGGCTAATTTAGGGTTTTTTTAGGCAGTTTTGGAGTTAAGCTAACATTTATGCTACATGCTAGCTGTTTTGGCTAATTTTGCCTTTTAATTAAAAACAACTTTTAGGCTGTTTTGGAGTTAGGGTAATATTTACACGCCAGCTGTTTTGGCTAATTTAGGCTTTTTTCAGTTTTTAAGGCTAATTTGAAGTTTAGCAATTTTTTCCAGCTCCATGCTAGCTGTTTCAGCCAACCTGTTTTTTTTTTCTTTTTTTTTAAAGTTTTTTAGACTAATTTGACTTTTAGCTATTTTAGCTGGCTACCAGCTTCAACATTTTCAGCTTTTTAGCTTCAGGGATTTCAGCTATCTGCTTCAGCGTTTTTAGCTATCAATTTCAGCATCTTCAGCTATGACCACTAGCATCTTCAGCAGCCAAATTCAGTTACAACATTCACATTAGCATTATCGCAGGTGCTATATATCTAGTTCGTAATTGTGTTAAAAAGTTACGTTTTAAAATTTTCAAATTTAGTTTTAATGTGTTTAATCCTCACTGGCAATGCCTCAGGTGTCAAAGGATTAAATCAAATGAAGTCAGCATCAAGGAACTATTTTTCACAAAGATAAAGTTTTGGTCTCACTGACTCAAATAATGAAAAAAGTGTATTAATTGGCGCTGAATGCTAACAACTTTGTTCAACTTTACTATACTGACTCCATAAGCAAAGACTAATTGACTATTAAATTAGTCATCGACTATTTCAGTAGTCGATTAATCGTGACAGCCCTAATAGTTATCACAAAACATCATCAAAAGGTCCGATTTAAGTCAACTTCTGCTTGATTTTGACCTTCTGTTCCGGTCATCGGAGCAGAACAGGCTTTATCAGTGGTTAACATGACAACGTGCACGAAGACGGAAATGCTGCAACAATGTTCAGCGTGCAGGTGCGTCTGCTTCCACATCACAATTTGATAAAGGTGTGTAAATTTAGCCACAAAAACCTTAACGAGGTTTGAGAGAAACGTGACTGAACATGAGTTAAAACTGAGGACTCTGTCATTAAAATGATCGTTTTCTTTTGCAACTTCTGTCTTAACTTGTGCTGCATGAAGAGCAGGATCCCGAACATGAGCATTTCCACAGATGGACTCCTAATTCAGGTAAATTTGGAATCGGCAGGCTGGATGCAAACACCCAGACTGCACGCAGAAGTCTTCTGTTTGGCTTCAAAAATAATGCAAATGAACACAAGCTATTTATAGTCTGCAGACTGGAATACAGTTTCTTTATCTTTGTCGCAAACCCTTCATTTTTGTGTTTGTTTTCTGGTCTTATCGGTGTATTTAAAGGGCATGCTGAGGCGTTGACGTGCCGCAGACCTACCATTCTGCAGTCGGCCACGGCGCGCTGGGCTTTGCGGGTACTTTCGGTGCTCTCCCTCCTCTGTGGGTCTCGATGAGGAGGCTTTCCGATCTGGAAGATGTTCCCGGTGGATCTGGGGCGATTTTTGCGCCCATTCGATGCCGAACTCATGCATACACATCCAATATTCAAACAGCCCCAAAGACAGAATGGTTTTTCTGTGATTCCCTCCCCCCTTTAAAAAAAAAAAAGAACTCCGCTCCTCCTGCACCTCACCGTTCACCTTTTTCCGCTCCTCCGCTCAGCTCAGGCTCGCTTCCCCCCCTCTGTCTGCAGTTTGTCACCGTCTTTCGTCCTAATGTGCGAAAGGAGGCAAATGTTTTCCCAGACGAGCCTGAGGGCGCAGGAGAAGTGGGGAATGAGCGCCTGTGGCTCCTCTCCGCATTGCCTCCACCGCGCCGCGCCGCACCGGGGCTGAAGTCACCTTCACTCCAGCAGCTCTGGCGCACAGTGAGCCCTTCACACCCAAAGCAGGAGTCGAGCTTTCTGCGGCGTCTTCTCTGATGTCAGGAGGAAGCGCGCGCTCTCACGGACACTCTGCGACCATTTTCACCATTGCGCCTTTCCATTAACGATCTCTGCAAACCGACAATGTCACGGCGACGCGACACTTCCAGCCCCCTGTTACGTTTTTTTAAAGGAACAACTTGGATCCCGCCATCCCAGTTTCAGGTTCGGGTCCCGGCGGTGTCTTTGTCCAGGCGCTCCCGGCTCTAACCTTGGAGAGGCGGCAGAAGGCAGAAGGCGGTCGGTTGCTTCAGGCCTGACGTGGCTCTGTGGCTGACAACACTGCGCACCCGTGGGACGCGAATACTAACAAGCCCCCCGCCCTGAGCTGCAGGGCGCAGAAACTCCAGCTCCAGAGAAATGGGCGTTTTACCATTCCCACATGAGATCATGAGGGGGAATAAATGAGCGGAAACAACAGTTGAGTGTTTTTGTTCAAGTAGATGACCTTAAACTTTCACCACATATATACAAGTGGTTTCAGGTTTGGGGTTATTTGAAGAACATTTGGAATTTTCCACTTTTATTTATAGCTTTCATTCAAGAATCATATAAATTAAAAGGTCAGGTGTGCTGCAATCTCAATTTAAAGTGTTTTTCTGTCTTCAAAACACTATGTTGTATAACATTCACTTCCAGTTAAAAGTTTACAACACCACACTCTTAAAACACTATAGGATATAATAGTTAGGGGTGTAACAGATCATTTTAACCATGATTTGGTTCCCAATCCGATTTCCTTTTGAACACTCAGATCCGATTCATTGACCTAAAATCGATCCAGGACATCTTTAGCAAAAAGTTTAACCAGTGTGCCTCAGATAAATCCTTGGTACTGTAATGGTTAATCGATGAACCAATTTCTATTCCAGCGATCCATCAGATCGATCGGTTTGAGGCAGAATTGAATCAAATCTACCAATAGAAATTGTTTTAAAAGGAGATCAATTGATTATTGAATCAATGTGAAAAATATCATTTGGATCAAGACGTGGTAGGTTTATTTTACTATAATGTAAAAATGACCAAATAGCATCACAACACAAATGATAGAAGCAAATAAATGATCAATCTATCATTACAGTTTGGAAACACTGAACTTATGTGAAGATATGTGACTATATGATGTGGTTGAATATTCTAATATTTTCATTTGTGTTATTTTGATGTGGAAGCTTCATGAAACTAATATGTGAATAGATTTGCCATTAATTATTTTTTACTTGTTTGTCTGTTCACATATTTAATTTACACTTGATTATCTTGCAAGAAATATGAGGAATTTAGAAAACTTCACCTCCACTGTTCAGTACCAGGTATTTATCTCTGAGTCACACTGGTTGAATTTTTTTGCCGATTATGTCCTGGATCGATCAGGTCAGTGAATCGGATCATTCAAAACGAACTAAGATTGAGAGTGAATCGAATTGGCAGCCCAGTCTCAGTAAAATGCGTACATATGCCACAATTAAATCAGTATACCCTAACAGTTGAGGTGAAGTTTTCCAGATTGTATTTCTTGCAAGACAATCAAGAGTCAACTAAATATGTGTACAAACAAACAAGTAAACAAGAATTAATGACAAATCCATGTTCAGCCCACTGTTGTTTATCTGCATAAAATAATACAATCTGGACATTATAAGAACATAATTCCATGTCTTTGCAAAATTCAAAGTGTGTCCACACATTGGACTGTAACGATGCTTGATCATTTTTGCTGTCATCACATTTCTGTTACACTTGGTCGTTTTTACATTATAGTAAAATAAACCTACTGTAGTTCAATCCAAATGCTATTTTTCAATATTGATTCAATTATAAAAAAATTTAATTTTGAAAGGATTTTTTAATGGTAAAGGTTGATTGAGTTAGCGTCTGCTTCAGACAGATCGATCAGGTTGGATCGTAGGAATAGAATCGATTCATCGATTACACCCATAGGTATGGTTTCATTTCAACCCAATTTGTATTTTCTTGAGATTTTTTTTTTTTAAATAACTAAAACAACCAACGTTACAGTGTTTTGCTGTTCTTTGAAATGACAGGATGCTGCAAGTAAGCCCCTAATTACAAAAATAAAAAAATTAAAAAATTAAAAAAATTCCTGGAATCAATTTATAGATAATAAAGTATTTGAATTAATTAATTAAATAAGCCACTTTTAGCAGCTAAGCAGTTGCAGCATTCTTTTTGCAATACAATGCATTTATTCTTCAGAAATTTAATCCCAAAGTTCCCATAATGTGCAACGTTTAGTTATTGTCCTCAGGGACCATATTGTTTCTGTAACAAAGACAGGAAACTCAAAAAGCCCTTACAAGAAAGTAAAAAGGGCAAACACATGAAAAAAAAATACACAAAGACACACTCAATGTGGCTGCAAAGACTTTTATATTGTAACTGT
Organism: Oryzias melastigma; assembly: GCF_002922805.2. NCBI lineage: Eukaryota > Metazoa > Chordata > Actinopteri > Beloniformes > Adrianichthyidae > Oryzias > Oryzias melastigma. The sequence continues at coordinate 9,701,698 of NC_050520.1, forward strand.
AATGTTTATTCTTGATGTTCTTGTTCTTCTTCTTTTCACTTACTGTGCATTTGAGCAAAAATTTCACCTCCGCAACAAGCTAAAAACTCACCAAAATTGCCACAAACCTAGTTTTTTCTTTCTTCCATTTTCATTCCATACCAACTCAACAATAATCGGAGTGGAGCCGGTTATTAAAATAATCCTGCGTTTTGTGATACATGCACCAAATTTGGCATGGATGTTTCTTAGGATCGTGTCTTTCAAATAGTCAAATAGTCCCGTATATTTTTGGAAGGGGTGTGAAGGTCTAAAAAAACTCCCTCTTGATTGGTGATTGGTTTCCATAGAAATGTTGACTCAGACTATTCAGACTAATTACTGCTCACAATGTAGTCTGGCTCATTGGTGGCGTTTGTATCGAGAAAAAAATGGCGACTGAAATGACTATTTTTTTTTAGCCATGTTCTGTGGGTGATGTCACACTCACTAGGTCCAGTTGTCATATACAGTCAATGGGTGTGACTTTGTTATATATCCTGTCTGAGTTTATCTTAGTTTCCGAGAAGCTTTTGATTATTAAAAAACAAAAAACTGTACAGACTGACACCTCGACTTTCTTTGTTTTTTTTCTGCATTTTTTTGCTGTTATGATGTTCTCCCTTTCTGTCATCATCAGTTACTTTTTTCTTGTCATTTTCGAAGCCACGTAACGCTGCTTCAGTGGTACTAAATAGTTCAACTAAAACATTTGTTCCAGAATTTATGCAGGCGGACGAGGTTGTAATCAATCAAGAAAAAAAACTGAACATTTCACATAAAAAAACCCCAAACATTCTCACTTTTTTAGCTTATATTCATTTATGACCAATTTCCATATGTGCAATATGCACACAATGTACAAAGTGGCTGTATAACATGGCCTTCTCCTAACAGGAGACCAAATATGCGGTAAACGCTTTTTCTTGATCCTTGGTTATGATTATATGTATCTGGTAACGATTAAGGTTGGAAATGGTGAATAAAAGTTATTGGATTGTCCTCCTGAGTTTTATTGCATTCATACATTTTGCAAAAACAAGCATAAAAAAGGCCGATTGTTTTCAGCAAAGAAGCATCCTGCACACCTCTGACCCGTGGCTGCATGCCCACACCTCTCAGCCATGCAGGTGCTTCTTTCATGTGGTCAGACGTGACTGGAAAACACAGCTCGGTTTTTCCTGTTGATTCTGTTTGGCAGATTTGAATGTTTTAACTGTTTAAATCGTGATTGAAAATACTTCTGACTTTAAAGTTAAAACAAATATATATATATATATATATTCTATAGGGAACAAATAAACATGTTTTTAGCAGTTATTTAGCTGTTTCTTTAATTTTATTATTTTTTTTATAGTTTATTGCATCCTAAATATATATTATTTTAGTCCTGGCAGTTTTCTTAGAAGCGTTTCCATTCCTGATGGCTGAGTCAAAACATCAATACAATTTGTCAAAACAAGCAACAAAGAACCTTCAATAGAAATGACACAAAAACTAATACTTGTGAAATTGTCTTTTTCAGGTTTGGCTAAGAGCTGTTTAACATCCTTTTCTCTTTTCTTTTACTAGTAGAGATAACAACTCAAAACTTGGATCTTTCTAAAATCTCAAAATATGAGTGTAATGTTATTTTAAAAAAAAATTGGTGGACGTTAAAAGTTATTAACCCATGCACCCCCCCCCCCACACACACACAAAGAGTTTTTACATCATTCATTTTTTTATCCTTAAAAAGCTGTAACAGATTGAAGTATTCATGAAGCTCTGCACATATACTTTATAGAAATACATAAAAAATTAGAGTAAAATGATGAAATGTGCTGATTTCGTCATCTTTTTCCTGTTCACTTCCCAAAGCTGAGTCCATGTTTATTTCCTCTTGGTGCCTGCTGACTTGTTTTTCAACACCCTAAAAGCATAATTGAAACAAATTAGAAGTATTAGCAGTGTATTAAAATGATAAAGAAATAAATGAAAAGCTCTTTTGTAAAGTCTTAACAACCTTAAGTGAACAAAAGTCAATTAATAGAATGAAACAGAGCGAACCGTTGATATAATAAGATGTAAACTTATCCCTTCTTTCAAAGCTCTCAAAGAATTTTTCAAGGTTTTATGTTCACATTGGTCTTTTGTTTTCAGTCAGCCATCCAATCAGAAGTCATGTGACTGATCACTGCTCCAAAGTATGCAAAGTTTTTATCTGTAGCATTTCATTTTTTGAAATTTGAGAATAAATGGTGAAAAGTATTAAAAAAAAACACTTCAAAAGCATGAATTTGTTCCAAACGTTTCAATTTTTTATTTTGAAAAATTTGTAGTGAATGCATGTTACAGGAAAGTAGAAATGAAAATACCAAATTGATTTTGACCTAAGAAGGAAAAAGAGATTTGGCAATTCTTGATCGAGACATTTTATCTTCTTAATTTAAGTATGAAGTGTTAAAAATTAGACTTACTTTTTAATATCCAGCTATGGGGGAAAAAGTACCTCATTTCAGATTTAGTTTTTTCCAAATTGAATGTAAAAAAAGTTATTTTTGCCATACCAAGTCAAAATAAATGTCTAATGTTTAGTTAGTTCAGAGGGAGTCTAAAGCCTAAAGAACACAATTTTAAAACATTAATCATACATCTATTTTAAATAGATGCCAGAATTGGTGTATTTGCATATTTGGATTATATTTGAAGTGGAGATCTTCTCTAAATCCCAGTCTGTCAAAGGAAGGACATTTGGAGGTGAGAATGGAGAAGATTGAATCTCCAAGCATCTATTTAGTTTTAATTTTTTCCCTTTGAATATTTTCTGAGAGGGAATCAGTGGCCCTCCATCCACTACTCAACAACCCCCCCACTCTAAAGTCACTCTTCGGTGTCTCATTAAGTTCCAATGTTGATTTCCTTATTTTGCTGAAGTCCAAAATTTTCTTTCATCGCTTTTGTTTCAACAGTTTCAAGTTTTTTCATGAACCGTTGTAATGAATGTCAAAAGGCAGGGAAAAAGAGATAGCAAAGAAAGCAGAATACAAAGAAGCCAATAACCCAGTTCACTGAGTAGATGTAGATAATAACCATGTCCATGTCAAATCTCCAGCCTCGAGATTCGTCCTCAAAGTCCATGCTGTTCAGGCGGTAGCCTCCTCCGTGGGGAAACTGGCGTCTCGGAATTGGACTGGACTGTCTCTGGAAGCCTGCTGCGGGGGAAACAATCATTTTTATCTGGTGGATCAGCTTCTGGAGGATTTCAATTAAATAAAACAACAAGGTTTAAAATAGCTACACAGGGTCTGCCTGGCTTACATGTGTCTAACAAAGAAACTCCACTCCTGCAGGTTTCTCAGCAATTAGAAGAACTGAACAAGTCGTTTTTTTATTTATCTAAATGTCTAAAGTTACTTAAATTCCCAATCTGATCATCTTTGGAGCTATTTCAAAAGAGTTCCCAGTGATTTTTTTAATTATGATCATTCCTTTTTGGCTCAAAATAAAAATTTTCCGTTATTTTCTACGACATAGTTTCTGCAGAGTTGCAGTACTCATCTGAGTTGTGGGCAGGACTGTTGATGAGGAATAAGCCCGCCCCCTTCCCATCATCCATCTGTTTACACGCACTCCTGCTAGCTTACAGCCTCTCACGCCTGACATTAGCAGTGCAACCAAAATGGCGAGCAGTATTGGAGCTATGCGGCTGTACAGTTTTGAGTCAGAGGCTTTAATATCACACCTACACGCTTTTTCCAACAGTCTTCATCTGCTCTTGATTTACAACAACTTGAGTAAAGAAATACTCAGAAATACAATTTTAAGAATGGTTTACTATATAATGAGAAATATACCTCAAGGGCATGTTAAAAATACCCAATTTTCATTGGAGTATCTTTAAAGCGTCATAAAAATATCCATTGTGCTTGACAAAGTTTGCACTTTGCACAGTTGCACCAATGAATGGTAAAAAAATAAATCGGCGAATTGTCAATTTTCAGCTTCTAATCAAATGAGCCAACCAGGAGGAGACTGTCTGCTCACGGAACAGAGCTCCTGAAGGATAAAAACAAAAACTAAACTAAATCTTTGCCTTTTCGTTAAGTTTTTCAGACTTTTGCAAAGTGTAAAACAATACAAACTCAACATCCTTGATATCAGGCTGTTTTAAACCTAATTACTAATGCCAAAAGTACAACTACTTATAGTGGCCTTTGTAGAGGTCTCACTAGTTGGCAAATATAGAGGCCAACTAGTAAACTAGTGCACATTTTTTAACATTACTACTTAACCAGTTCACTTTTTTGGCTGTCACTAGTTAACTAAGTGTACTTTTGGCATTACTAGTTAAGCTTTAAATAGCCTGATATCAAGGATTTAATCATAAAACGGCTGGCCATAAACTTTAGGAGACCTACACCCAGCTAGGTTTATGCTAATCCAATCATTTGCTTGATTGATTGATCCATCCATCTATCCATCCATCACATGTTGTATTTTCAATTAACCTATGAATCATGTTTTTGGACTGTGGGAGGAAACTGGAGTAAATACGCCACCGTGCAGTCCACTAATGTAGCCACCATTTCCTAATTCACAGGAGTCATTAGCAAACGGTGTTCTATTCTGGAGATGGGTTGAATTCTTCTAAACTTTTAAGAACCCAGCTTGCACTGCATTTGATTACCAAATCAGAGAATATACATGATTCCAAACCGCTGATGTTATGAAGTTAAAGACTTACCTCCAAAAATGCGGAAGATTTTCCTACAGCTTGGGAGAGGCCACTTTGCACAGCTTGCTTTCTGAAAGTTCTGTTTCCGGGTTAAGTATTCCTTTGGGAAGAACGTCCGTGCTGCCTGGTTTAGTTCTGAAAAAGACACAGAGAATCTTTACAAATCTATTGACGGCATAGAATAATAACAACTGGTTGTTTTTAAATATACGTTAAAAATGGCAGAAGTCATTGCTTCTCCTCCCTAATAATGTCTTTGTTCTGCTCATGTTTGACCTTGGTGACGATAATCAACACAAGAATCTAATCTTGTCATCTAATCATGAACAAGAGCCCTTCACATTTCTACATAACCACTCACTCCATGCCCTCCATGCTCTATATCCATGAGTGGACCACTGTGAAAAACACAAGTTTGGTTATTCATAGAATCGCCCCGACAGACTGTACTGTTTTAATCAGTGTGTTTTCATCCTGAAAATTATATGATATAGGTCTGCCATTACACTGGAAAGCAACTCCTATGATGTTTGATTTCTTACCAAGAAGCTCAGTAAAATTCTCGTCTTTTATGGAGGAACAAACTCCAAACAAGACAGTTGTCCCTTCCTTTGGGTGTAAAGCCTCTCTGAGATCCTTTCTTTCAGTGAGACATTTGCTTGATTGATTAATAGGAGCAGATGTTATTATAAAATGTATTTCTTCTGTTTTACTCAGATTGTTCATGCCTTTTTCTCTCTTTTTCTTTTGGAAATGTTATTTGAGCTGGCATGAACAATGATTAAAACTAAAAACATTTCAACAAAGGATGGTAAAGAAAAATCAAGGAGACAACATCCTTCCTTCAAAGTTTGAACCCTCTTTCATCGTTGTTGTTCACTTCTTGGCATATCCCTAAGGTCTCCACAGCTTACACTGATTTGCACATTTGGTTTGGCAGAGTGTTTTACACACTGTATTTTATCCAGTTTGGGGACCCAGACGTGGCCCCTCCTTGTAGCTATAAAGGTAGAGAGTGAGGGTCTTGCCTAAGGCTATGGATAATGGTCATCGTGACCCTTGGGTAACGTATCTTGGTTTCCCATACACCAGTCCTGCATCCAACCAATTGAGCCTTCCAGCCGCTGCTTTCCTCCTTTCATCAGATTTCTTAATCAAACCTAAGGTAATAGTAATGAAGGATTTAGAGATTGCACGATGGGTAAATGTCTTCGGATGGTGGTCATCCATATCAAGGGCCGCCTTACACCCTGTACCCCGGGATGTCTAAAAAGGGGTCCATTCTGCACCACTGGTCATTCGCAACACATTACAATCTTGCCAATTAACAATTTTTTAGACAACGTGCCACCCTAGAAAGTACAGTGTTCTGTCTTCTTCCTATTCTTCTCAGCATCAACCCCAATTTGTCAACATGCAGGTCTCTTAACGATTTCTAGCAATCAGCACAGGGGCAGGGGGCAATTTGAAGTCGGCTGATCATCAGATGACTTTACGGACTTTAGAGACCCATCTATCAGCCAATTACCGTGCTTCTGCCTTCCTACCACCCACCCTTCTTCTGGGTGGCCACTGACCGATGTAAAAAATAAATAAAAAAATCTTAAAACCTCCGATTTAAGAAAGAAAGAGAATGCAAAATCCATTTTACACTTTATTTCTAGTAAGTAAAAAAAATTATGGTTAATCTTGTTTTATAAAAGCATTATTATGCAGAACTTGTTTCTTTGCTAAAGTAATTTGATTGTTTTAATTGTCCCAGATCTATTTTGGGACCTCAATGAAACATATTTAAAAAAAAAAAAAGTTCTACTTTTGCCTCAATCATTCCAAACTGTGAACTTATGAGTTTTTTTGCTCGCCATGTTTTGGCTAAAAGACAAAACTTTAAAATTTCAGTCAGTTTATTTCTCTTTGGTTTCTTCTTGAAGTTTTATCCTTAAATTTTAAGGTCCTTCAAGCAAAGAAGTTTTGTGCCAAGTCAAAGTTTTTTATATGTATTTCACTCGTGTCTTTTAGTAACCTTCATGCACATCTTTTTAAGCTACTTTTGAAGCTCGTGGGATTTTTTGCTTCAGATTTTTTCACTGATCAAGTAGATTTCTTTTGACAGTACGTGCAAGATAACTTTAAGCACATCGCATTCCATGGAGGCTGAAAATGCTCAATTCAGGGAAAGCTTATAGACTTTTTGGTGAGGAGAATCTTAACAGCTTCCAGAATGTTGCAATCGATGGTGCAAACATTCTACTTCACGAATCCCAAATCCAGATGAAGACGATTCACCCTGAATTACATACTAGATGAATTTGGATCATTTTTTGTTATTGTTTGTATTTTTATGCGTATTTTCCGATAAACATTAAGAAGACACTTTGGTTTTCACTCCAGATTCAGTCAATTAAGAAGAAAGCTCACAGCCTGCAGTGCATTTATTTACTCCTCATCAATTTTCAAAGTAAGATTGATCAATTATCATTAATGAGTATTTTTTTTCTTCTAATCTGGAAAGTGGTGCTCCTTTCACAAAAATATTGTTCAAGCCAAATAAGTTAAATAAAATGTATCATTATTTTTTGTTGGATTAAACCCTTTAAAGACTCACACTGGTGAAAATAGTGTTTTGTGGCATTTTTCTAATTTTGGAGGACAAATGTAAAGAAAAATAATCTTAAATGTGCATTTGTGAGTATTTAGTTATTCAAATTGATGTGAATCAGGAGCAAATAAAAAAAAGCAAATTGAAAAAGAGCTTATTTGTGTCACAATACGCTGGGGAGGCCACAAACTTCCTGCTCCTATTTCTCAGTAATGGGGAGGGGAAGGGGGGCGGGCTTACTATGCACCAACAGTCCCAACCACAACTTTCTAATGAAATACTGCAGAAACTGTGTGCTAGAAAACAACATGTTTCTTGATTTTTTGGCTAAAAACAGCATAATCATAACTAAAAATGTACTGAGAATATTTTAAGCACAACCAAAATGTGTCTAAACTTACATGACAATGTTTAAAACCTTTGAAAATAGCGGTCTAATAAGATTTTTACTTAGTTTTATGGTCCCTTTTAATCATGTTTGTGTCTGTTAGAGAGCAATAAAAGAAAAAGGTTCAGATTGTGCTTGAATTCGTCTTTTAGGCCTCTGTGACTCATCTGGTGGGAGCTGAGCAAAAGGTCCAGCCTGCTTCCCTGAAGCACATCTGCAGCTGAGCTCCAGAAACAAACATGGAGTCCTATAATATCCCACAAATGCAACTTTCTGCTTAAAACTAAACATTTTCAGGTATGTTGCTGTTTGATCATTGTATTGGAAAGTCTTTGTCTCACCTTTCTGGAAGAAGACGTGGGTGATGACCGTTCTGCACAGCGGGCAGGGCGTGTTGGTGGGGCTGTTCTTCGCCAGCGTCCTCAGACACGGTTCACAGAAGATGTGATTGCAAGGATGGCAGATGTATGGACTGAAGTATACGTCCAAGCAGACGGCGCAGATAAAGCCTTCTCTCTTCTTCATGCTCAGAGACTCTTCATCCTCACTGCTGCTGCTGCTGGATTGAATACCAGTTAAACTCTGTGCGTAAAGAAAGGAAAATATTCGTTTAAAAGCATGCACAATATAATCATTTATGTGGAAAAAGTCATAACCAGAAAGAAAAAAAATAATGCCAAACATTTTTATTTGACAGCCATTTGTTGTCTAAAATTTGGGTTTCCAGAGTAAAACATTTTAAATAGAACAACCCAAACATGTCACTTTCCTGCATTTATTTGGACAATAAGAGAAGTGGGATGTGCGTATGTCTTCCTTTACTCGTGGGGTTCTGTTTACGTCTTTGAAACACCCCTTTTCAAAAGTGTAACCCTTTTTGAACACCTTCCCAAACAGCTTAAGAATGTGTGTGAGGACTCAGGGGTGTCAGCTGTGAGTTCAAGGGACCAAAATGTCACGTATGTCTTTAGAGTAAGATGTTTGAGGAGGTAATAAAGCCGAATCCTAGCCTTACTTCAGAATTATTTGATTTGATTATCATACGTACATATTTACGAACATAACTTTCTTAATATATGTTTTTTAATAAATTAACACCTGCTTCCCCCATGAGATCCTACCTCTAAATGTACATTCATCTATAGCTGCTAGTAGGACGATGAGGTAAACTGTTCCCGCCTCTCCCTCAGACATGTGTTGACAGACCCTTGAGAGGGGGGGGTTAATGTCTGGAGCTCCACTGCTGTTTCAAAAATCTCAGGGTGTTTCCAGAGTAATTACCACTTTCTCACCCAGGGGGAGCTCCAGGGATTGTCCTGTAGCTTCAGCCCAGCCTCCCAAGGTGTGTCATTAACATGGAGGGAGAGAGCATGTGGCGCTCAGGTGAGACAGACGCTGCTTCAGCAGCAGACTCTGTAACTGAGCAGCTGTTCTGTAACGTGTAATATGTTTTTATTATCAGTTCACAATAAATATCAGATTAAATCTCAGAGTATTTATAGTTTAGAATTCATTTTAGTGAGATTATTTTAGAAATGATTGAGTTTGCCTAAATGTAAATGTCTGACTTTTTTATATTAAAAATATGTTCACCTTTAGCTTTGATTTGATGACACATCTTTAACATATTTATTTTTACCAAGCATTTCTAATTTAATAATATGAAGCTCCGTCAGTCTCACTATTTCAACATTGTTTCACAGATGTGTCCAATTATTTTCCTTTATGATATTATGGGGATGCCAAAAACATAGAACGTTCCTTATGGAATAATATGATGAGAATATCAGCTGTGTTGTTTCAAACTCAGTTACACCTCTGCAAAAGCTAATAGAGGCAAGTAAAATATATTAAAAAAATAATCAAGTGCTAGAAAAACAAAATTCCCTCCAGGAATGGCAGAAAGTTGTATTAAACGATGTCTCTTTTCATTATTAAACACGATCACAAAAATTATGTTTTTGTTAAAACTTGAGAACCTTTTCTGTCATACATTGGATTAGACATGATCACAATTATTAAGATTTTTGTTTCTATACGAGTACATTTTCTTATATGTTTTGGTTTATTATGCCTTCTTGCACATGTCATTAGTACTAATGGAGCAAGTCTTTATTTGTTTTTGTCTTTTGTGTGTGTGGTTGTTTATTATTTATTAATATGTTAAAAAGCAATAAATATATTTGGAAAAAATAAAAAAATAAAGGAATCATTTGCAATATTTTGAGTTTCAATGAGCTTTGAAAATTAAAAATGAATGTTGATTGATTTTGATGCACAATTATTATATTACTGTGAGCAGCAAAACACATGAATAGTATATATACTAGCAAAAGTGTTAGAGGAATCACTGGATGAGCTTGAGATGAAAACGAGTCAATGACACCAACAGAATAAATAAATAAATAAAAAGAAAGTGTGATTTCTGTCAGCTGAAAACAGGAAATCTCGGATCTGGAAATCTAGACAATAAAAAACACTGCTCCTGGTTTCTAGAGCATCATAGCAAGTTGCCAATGAAATATCAAAACTCCACACGAAATGCTGATGAAAAGTTTGAAAGAACTCATGATATCTGGTAAGCAGGAAGTGTTTTTAGATTGCAGCATCTCACCGACTCTAATAAAAGCTGTGGCCCCTTTTGTTTTCTCCCAGTTCAGAGTGAAAGTGTACCAAACACACTGGAATACAAGTCCTAATGGTGATGAATGAGGGAGAAAGTTCCTCCATTTTAAGGTCCATCTAATGATTTCAGGGAGAAGTTAAGAGAATCTGAAACTAAAGAGCTGAAGAATTACACTCAATGTTGGGTTTTAGCTCATAATTTTTATGGATTTTCACTTTTACAAAACACAGCACACATAAAACACACACTATCGAAGAATTATCAACGTCATGTCAGAGCAGTGGAATATACTTTGCTTAGCCAAACTATCACTTCGATGCAACGAAACTCTCAAATGAACTATTTCTATTCATCTTTCTGTGAAACTGCAGTCCCTATATTTGTAATCTACCAACGTGACTGCAGATCTGCAGCAGCCAATCAAAGCTGAACCTTCTCCTTTGTCTGGCTGGGTTTGAAGGGCTCTCTGTCCAAGCCTCATCATGCAACTAATTCAAATGTAACCCCACTTTAAACCACACACACAATGACTATTGAAATGAGCTGGGCGCTGATGTGACTGTCAAGTGTCAGAGTCTGGATGAAATGAGCTCACACATGCACATGCATGCACACCGTCACATTAGCTGCTAAAAATAAATGTGGGGGAAAAGACGCGAAATATTGTTTCCACTTGTTGATTAAAATATGGGTGAAGTGAAACATTTCTTGGAAATATGTTAAAATATCTATTTTTATAAGAATTTTCCTGCTACGCATAAAGATTACATCACATTCCTTGAACTGTTTGGTAATTAACTGAATATGTTCAGCTTTTTCATCACAATTAAGATTATTCTTGAAAACAGCAGCAAAAATTGTTGTTTTTTGTCATCCTGTATGACTAGGAAAACGTTTAGACATAAACTAGAGGATCTCCAGTGTGATTCACCTGTTTGTTTTCCTGCTGTCTCCACTTCTCTCTTCTCCTCTGCCTTCTTCTCAGACTCTTCATCCTGTTCTTCTCTCTTTTACTCATCCTCCTCTCTCCAGCGAGGCCGCATGGCTTCACCCTAGCCGAGGTCGAGGCTTGGGCCATGACTTCTGTCAGTCTTCTGCCTTCTTCCTCTTCTGCCGTCTCCTCATCCAGGTCTTCTTCCTCTTCTTCTTCCTCTGGCTCCGAGAGGGTGAGAGGTGGGATGTGTGTTTGACCGCCTTGAATGGGTTGTTCACATGTTCTCACCTCCACCCACAATGCATCTGGATTTCTTGAAGGAGTGCGTGTGTCGCTGAGCACGTCTGCTGGAGAACGTCTGAGCGATGACAGAGGTGTGAATTTGCTCTGGACGGCAGCCTGACTGAACTGAGGGTTTAAACTGGCAGGGAGAGTCTGGGTTGAGCCAAGGCCTGGAGGTTCAGGACTCGAGGGTCCCCTGTGTGAGTGGTTTGCTCCAGCTTCCAAAATGCCAGTCAGACTTTTAATGCTTTCTCTTGGATGTCTCTCCTGGGCTGTTTCTTCATGTGTGTCCGCTCTTTCAAATTTCCTTTGCTTTTCTACTTTTCTTCCTCCTAAAAGTGGAGATCCTTGTTTGCCCTCCTCCCTGTCTGGACCTCCTTCCCTCCATCTTCCTTGGATGTCCTCAGGGCAGGTCTTTCTGTGTGCTTTCCTTCCAGGTAAAGGAGGTCTCACCAGCTGTTCCATGTTGTTGGAGCTTCCCTCTCCAGATGCATTCTTCTGTCTAGATCTCAGTGTTTTCACACACAGAGTCTCCATTCTAGAGTGCTCATTGTCCTCCCAATTTTCATCTCCACCTTTACCTTCCACGCTTGAGCCATTGGAAGCCGAGTCTGTCTCACGGGAGGCCATGTAGGATCCCTTCAACTGGCTAACATGATGTTGTCCCTGCTGTCCATCCCTCAGTCCTCTGCCAGGCGTCCTTTGGTTTCAAGCTCTTTTTCAGTCCGAGAGGGACTTTTCCAGTTCAGAAGGGGCGAGCCCTGCTGCTCTCTGGCTCGTCCTCCCCATGTGAGCCCCCCTGGGGCATTCCACACTGTTGACAAAGACAAAGTCCCCCGTGCTGAGCTCTATTGTAAAAAGTACGCTGTTCGTGGCCTCACCATTGTCTCATGCAGCCTATAGAAACCACGCCACCATGCAGCTCCAAACTCAGAAAAACGAGGTGAAAAAGCCAGAGCTGGATTTTTTTTTTTGTTTCTTTTCTCCCATCCACTGTCGTAGCATCAGCATTCATCTTCACAATTTAATATAAAAATAACAAATGTGTGTTTAAATCAAATGTTTTATTAATTGTGGTTTCCAACTGTTTTATTTTCTGAGCGTACACGTTTCCTGAAGTGGACTCCATAAAGATAGAGAGTCTTTGGAGGGAGAAAATCTGTAGAAACAGAAAATTATATCCACAATTATAAACCAAAGAGGGGGTTTATTGGAAAAGATCAAAGCAAAGTGAGATTTTTAATGAGTAAAGGTGTCAGAAACATTTCACCTTAAGTCATTTGCCTTGGGCTTACCCTGTGACACTGTGTCATGCTTTTTGATGTCCACATTAGAGGAGCATTGCTATAGGTGGGGGTTAGAAATTCAATATTAGTGTCTAAAAATATGTTTATTTTACTTTAGTTTTCATATAAACAATTCATTGTTTTCTAGTTTGACACAACCTCTTCCAGACGTTGAGTCTGCAACATTTTCTCTATTCTGTATCCCGCTGACTCAAATGTGAAGCAAAGAAAGCTCCAGAACGGTGTGTCTCTCCAATCTTTCCGCTAAAAGCAGACAAATCAGAGGAAACCAGCTCACGCAATACCCGCTATGAACTGTAGATGGCAGCAACATTCCTCTCTGCTCTACAGGGGAGCTGTCCCTGGTGCTGAAACCACCTTTCATCATTGCGTCCGAAAAATCTGGACTTTTCCTTTTTGCTGCCTTCAAAATGTATTCTTTCTGATCTCAGTGAGGGCTTTAAAATGCTAATTAGATTTTTCAAACAGATAAAAATCACCAAAAACAGTTTAAAATGTACGCATTTAATCATAGTTGCTGTTCCTTTTCCACAAAAAAAAAAAGGTTTGAGAAAGTCCCAGATCCTTTAAGATTTAAAGTAAAAATAAACTACAAGAAATGACGTTTTGGCTCCAAAAACAGCGACAAAACAGAGTGACAGGTTAGCATGGTTCCCTCGGAGTTGTCTGCAGCAAAAAATGGAGAAACAAGAAGAGCAAAGGCACAAAATTCCAGCGCGACCTCCTCCTGGTCTGACGTACCCACAGCTGTTAGTATAAATGAAATCCCGGCGTCACCAAGCTCAGATTATTCGCAGTACCACTGAGCGCACCCTGCTGCCGACACTCATGGGCAGCAACGCACACGCGCGCACGCACATCCACATACACATACATACATGCACACATACACACACGCGCGCAACCCCTTATGTGCACGCTTCACAACACGCCTGCGTCATGAGTCCTGAGAGCTTCAGCGCGAACACGTGAACTCCGATGGAAGCGGTAAAGCGCGCCGCGGCAGCCTGAGCGGATGACTGCCTTCTGCTCGTTTGCTCAGCTGCGCGTCCCCAACTTCTTTCAAAAAGTTGCTCACCGAGTGCGGTGGCATGATGGATTTTCTAACGTTAAGCGGCAACGACAGCAACACAACCGGTGGTTACCCTGAAGGCAAGGACGTGGTTGGCGACTTCCTCGGGCGCGAGAATGGCACGGGTTCTGGGTCCCACCCGGGTCTGGTGCTGACTTACCAGATCATCACCTCTCTGCTCCTGGGGGCCCTGATCCTCTGCTCCATTTTTGGTAACGCGTGCGTTGTGGCAGCCATCGCCTTGGAGAGATCTCTCCAAAATGTAGCCAACTATCTAATCGGATCCTTGGCCGTGACAGACTTGATGGTGTCGGTTCTGGTTCTACCGATGGCGGCCCTTTACCAGGTCTTAAACAAGTGGACTTTGGGACAGGAGATCTGTGATTTATTCATCTCACTGGACGTACTTTGCTGCACATCTTCAATCCTGCATCTGTGCGCAATTGCCTTGGACAGGTACTGGGCCATAACAGACCCAATTGACTATGTAAATAAACGAACACCGACGCGCGCTGTGCTCTTGATTTGCGCAACTTGGCTAATTGGTTTCTCCATATCCATCCCGCCCATGTTAGGGTGGAGAAGCGCCGAAGACAGAGCGAACCCCAACGCCTGCATGATCAGCCAGGACCCGGGATACACGATCTACTCCACTTTCGGGGCTTTCTACATCCCGCTCATCCTCATGTTGGTCCTCTACGGGCGGATATTCAGAGCCGCTCGCTTTCGGATTCGAAAGACGGTGAAGAAAATCGAGACAGCAAAAGTTTCGGACAAATGCTTGGCTGTGTCTCCAGCCTTTTTCCACAAAAAGAACAACGGACAGAGCGGCGGGAGAGGCTGGAAGCGCTGCGACGACTCCAAACCCGGCTCTCCGTGCGTAAACGGCGCGGTGATGCACGGAGACGAGGGGGAGTCACTGGAAATCATAGAAGTTATCAGCAACTCAAAGACGCACTTGCCTCTGCCCAACACCCCCCAGTCGTCCTCGCACGGCTATGAAAACATGAATGAGAGGAACTCGGGAGCCAAAAGGAAGCTGGCGCTCTCCAGGGAGCGCAAAACCGTGAAAACACTCGGGATCATCATGGGAACTTTCATCTTCTGCTGGCTGCCCTTTTTTATCGTCGCTCTTGTTCTCCCTTTCTGTCCAGAAAGCTGCTTCATGCCGGACTGGCTAGGAGCAGTTATAAACTGGCTGGGCTACTCTAACTCTCTTTTAAACCCCATCATATATGCGTATTTCAACAAAGACTTCCAAAATGCATTTAAGAAGATCATAAAATGCAAATTTCACAGACCATAGCCACACAGTGAAAGGCTTTTACTGTATGAAAGGAGCTTAAAATGCAGGACATCAGGGATGGTGTGTGAAGGAGAACTGTGTAAAAATAAACCAACAAATGAGGGAAAAAAGTCCTTCTTTCTAAATGTAGAAGCTCATGTCTCTTCACTGTTGTTGCCATCATATAGCCTATAAGTGCAGGACAGCCATTGATGTATTGCCATGCAAGAAGTGTCTGTGCTGATTCCATGCGTTTTATCATGAGGCACATCATGGGGGATCCGTCCATGAGCTTTGTAGCACTAAAACAATAAAAGCAATCAGTTTGTCATTGACAGATCTGAGTTCATTTTTGTTTGGATAATAAGAATTAATGAAGCAGGCTTCTATTGAGCTGTCTCAGCATTAATCTCCATAAAGGTTAAGCCACAAAGACTGAATCATTTTCTGTGTTGTCAGGCAAACAAAGCAGTGAGCAACATTAATTTGCTTTGAAAGGCCGCTGTAATGTGGAAGGGAGAAAAAAAAAAACAGCAGCTCATCAACTGGATCCCAGATGTTAAATGTATATTTTTAAATTTCCCTGACGTACTGAATGTTTTCAGTCAACTTAAAAAACTTCTGTGTGAGGCAGAAACAATATAATATTAGAAAATAAAGAGTATATTTTGTCGCTGTGTTTGTTTATTGTGCCAAATGACATTAAATACGGAGAGTTACCCTGCACTATACTGAGAGTTGCTTGCAATTGCTAACTTCCCTCATCTATCACGCAAGTCCCAGTCGCAAATCCACTTACAGGAGATACAAAGATAGAGGCCGTCAGGCGCTGAAAGAGAAAAACAAGTTTCAGGAAGGAGCCCCAGTGAGGCCTGCATGCTCAACAAGATGGGTGGCAATCTCAGCGGTTGTCGTGGCAACACTTCAAGCCCAAGGCACAGTGGGTGAGTTGGTGTGGGGAGCAGGCAGCCTGCTGGCGGAGCTTTGGTATTTCAGGGGGGCTTTCACATGGAAACATCTTGAGTGATCTTAAAGAGAAAAAAAAACCCAGGTAACTCTTCATTCAAACCCTCCCATAATTATACCCCTTTTAGCAGCAATTATTCAAGGATTAATTCACATGATTGCGCTCCCTCACAGTGTTATGAGCCACTAACCCGCAATGAATTTGCAAATTTTCCAGCCCCTGCAAAGACGATGACTCAGAAAATATTAAGTGACTCTGATAATCTTGAGCAGAGTTTTAGTCAAATTAATGATTTTTGTTTTAAATGTCCCTTTTCAACTTATAGATTTAGTCCCAATAAACAAGAAAAAAAGGGCAAGATTTCACAGGAGGTGGTGAACAATGCCTCACAGAGAAGCCCTTCTGCTGGTCAGCTCTGACTGCAGAGTCACATTTTGTCACAGCGTCTCATGTGCCCGGCGCTCCGATTTCTCTCACAGCCCAAAGACACGCTCGCTTTCCTAATTAGTGATTCACTAATTAGTAAATCTGCATCAATGCGAGTGGAAGCATGCATGCTTGTCTGTCTCTTTGTGTTAGTCCTGTGATGGAGTGCTGACCTATCCATTAAGTCATCCACCTTTTACCCATCAGGTCGCCCACCCCTCAAGGAAGTAAGACACATGGGAATGATAATGAATGGTTTTGCTATGATGAAAAAAAATGCATCAATAAACACATTTGATAGCTAATTTTTACTTAAAAAAGTATTTTTTAGAATGGATTCCAACAAATATTTCATTTTGTGACATTTTCCACATGTTTTACTTATATAATACATCACATATACATGATATTGTTGTTTGTTTGAGCAATAATCCATATAAATCTCAGATTCTTGTCTTATGGAAATCCATTTGGAACAACTTCATACCGTTTGGCTTAAACTTTAATCTGCATTATCTGTTAATGCAATAATGCTCAACGTTTTCAGTATTTGTTATACAGGATATGTGATACATTTTTGGCACAGATTTTTTTTCAAACACATGTTAAAGTTCAGATTTTTTCAGAAATGTAATAAAAGGTAATAGTTGCCTGAAATTAATTTATTAATCTTTTCAAAGAAAAATATAAAACATCTTCACTTGTACTTGAGTGCCTCGAGTTTTCCTGCAGGCTGTTTATAGTGTTTTAGAGTCATTTTGCTGCAATCCAAATGCTTTTTGGAAAATCCTTCTCTTATCTGCAGCGCCTTGGTCAGATTCTGTGCTCAGGCCATGCTCAGAGCATCCTGCACTGCAGAGGATGGAGCCAGTGAGCAGAGAAGAGTCGAACTCCCTGCTGTGAATCACAAAGAATGTTCAAAGCCATTAATATCATTAAGTTTTGGTTCTGATATATGGGATTACAAAGCAGCTGAGCTCCTTTGAACTGCTCTTTAATATAAAAGGTTTGGACTGTGTGACCGCATTAATCCCACTCACTTTGGGAATCTTCAGTGAAAAATGGGTAGGTGGGCAAAGGCTGATGACGCAGAAAATTTTCCCTGAGTAGGAACACAAGGGAGGAGAGGAAATGATGGGATATGAGCAGAGAGGAGGAAGATAATAGAATAAAAACCATCTGTAGGGAGAATACCGCTGTACTTTGTTTTGTTAAAACTGTCAGATTAAAGGTAAAAATGACATGAAAATGATGCAGCGATAAGGAAAATCAGTTTTGTTTGCGCTATTCTGAAACTGTTTGCTCATCAAAATTAGCCAAAAGCAGGCAATTTTAAAAAAGTTTGAAGGTGAAAACTCTCCGAACTCTGCATTTAAAATGTGAGCTCTCGGGATAAAACAAAAACTCAACAAACTTTGTGAATCAAAGTTAAAAAAATCATTCAAAAGCAGAAAGAAAATAGATGTGCCACTATGTTTTAGTCCTTCCTGTCACTCAGTGTTTTGTGTGCGATAACTCTAAGTTGCTTTTTTTATATCAGTTCGTAAATGTTGATGTTTCATTTCAGTTTTGGTAAATCTTTATTTGTTTTTTCTTTTGCAAAGTTGTCCTGTTTTAATCTCCTCTGCACTCCTCTCCCAGCAGCACGCAGAGACTTCCTGCATGTCCTGTCAGCCGTTCTGCCATCCATCTACAGGTTTATTCTACCTTTGAAATTTTACCATCAATACTATAATAGCATTTTCATCTGATGCCAGTGTACCGACTCACACCTGTCAAAAAGGATTTTTTCAAAAGTTGTAGCAAAAAGAAAAGAATCCTGGGTTCTTGTAGGGCCGTTTATAGCTTGAATTTGAAAGATTTACCTGCTTATGTGAGAACAAATTGCAACAACAAATTGATGTCAATTTGTAATATGAGGAATAAACATTATATTTGTAGGCACAGAATATCAAAAATATGTTATGTTAGTAATATTTTATAACATGGAAATATTAAAACATAATGATAAATGTAAACATAAAAGTTTGATAATTTTATATCTTAAAGTTTGTGCTTAAACTGAATATTTAATGTAAAATTGAAATGTTAACTCATAAAATGTTAGACATCCGTCAAATTAGTAAAGCTAAATAATACATCTAAAAGACAACTTAAATTCTAATAAGGGATTACTTGAGTGAAATTTTATTATACTAAGTAAAGTCTTAAATGGAGTTGTTTATAATAAATGTTAAGCCTAAAATTGAATTCAAGTATAAATATAAGTGTAAAGCTAAAAGGTAAATGTAGATGTGAAATGTGTAACATTAAGATGTAAATGTCAAATCTAAATGCAAATGTTTAGTTTATGCATAAATGTTTAGAAAATACATGATTAGACCACATATCAAAAAATCCTTAACTCTATATTTCACAGAGCCTTAACCACAACTAAACCTCTGGGGTAGAAATGAGTAGAATAAATGATCATCTCAGATTAAATGTTAAAAAAAAGAAAAAAAAAAGGCAAATTCTTCTGTTAAAAAAAGCAAGAATATACTATGGTAGATTTTGAGGCTGAATATTATTTGCATTCTTGGTGAAAAAAAAAAAAAAAATTAAAAAAAGAACATTTAGTGGGCGGGGCCTGAACTTCCTTACTCCACTCCATTCTGTAGCATCCACTGTAGCTGGATAGCTTCGATATCGCTCGGCACTTTTGTTGGACCCAATCTGAATTCTTGCCTTCTCCCTAGCCCTTCATTTGAAGGGGCATTTGTAGTTAGAGAGGAGTCCAAAATATATATTTTTAAGACCCCATCCTCCAAGCGGATTGATGCAAAGCCCTTCGTCACAAAGTTAAACCACGTCACGCTGTGCTGGAGAAGAGGCGTTTTTCTTTTCTTTGGTTGGGGATGTGAGGGGATGTAAGCTAGCAGGAGAGACTGTAACCAGAGAGCTCTTAGCAACGCGGAAGGGAAAGGGGGGGCACTGTCCCGCCCACAACTCCTAGGTCAGGGGTTGGCAACCTTTAACAGTAAGAGCCATTTGGGCTTGTTTTCTACCAATCAAAACCTAGAAGGAGCCGTGTAGTCTTACTTTATTCTTCAAGAAATTCAGATTTGCAAACATTACCTTCTTTTTTTATATATAAATGTGAATTATTAAGTATTAAGTATTTCTGGCACAAACATAAGCAAGAATACAAAAAGAAACTAGTATGTCTCCATTTTTTTTTTTTTACGTTTTTACCTTTAGTAGAGGTCAAACTAGCGAAAAAGGTTGCTCATTGCTTAATTACTAGCTGAACTCCTAGTTTTAGCATGTTGCTAGAATAAAAGCTAAACTCTAAATTAGCCTGAGAATCCCAGTAGATAACAAATTAGCCAAAAATGTTAGCATATTGCTAAAATATTAGCTAAAATTAAAATTAGCACAAAAGTCTTTAGAGGCCAAATTAGCTAAAAAAGCTACCCTGCTGCTTAATTACTAGCTAAACTCATTTTGGTAAAATATTAGCTAAATTCCAAATTAGCCTAAAATTCTTCAGTAAGCTAAATTAGTCAAAAACATGAACTTGTTGCTAAAATAGAAGCAAAAACTCTAAATTAGCCTAAAAATAGCAGTAGATGACAAATTAGCCAAAAAAATTCACATTTGGCTAAAATATTAGCAAATTCCAAATTAGCATAAAAAACCTGAGTAGATGCCACATTAGCCAAAAAAGCTAGCTTGTTCCTTAATTACTTGCTAACCTCCAAAATAGCCTAAAATTCCTCAAACTAAATTAGTCAAAAATGTTAGCTTGTTGCTAAAATAGAAGCTAAACTCTCAATTAGCCTAAAAACCCCAGTAGCCAACAGACTAGCAAAAAATGTTAGCATGTTTCTAAAATAGAAGCTCACTCTAAATTTTTTGAAAATTACAATTTTTATTTTCTTCAGCCAGAGAGCCACCATGGAGAGATAAAAGAGCCACATGTGGCTCTGGATCTGCAGGTTGCAGACCTCTGTCCTAGGTGAATATCCAATGAACTACTTTGTAGAAACTACTGTATG
>NC_050520.1:9722365-9749461 GCF_002922805.2 Oryzias melastigma
TTTTTTTTTTTTTTTTTTTTTTTAGCTAAAAACGGGTGAATTGTATTTAAAAGAGCTCTGCAGACGCTTTTGAAACAGACCAAAAGATGATCTGTGTTGGTCATTAAAGCGCAGTTTTTGCACGGTAATACTGTGGTGTGTAGCAGAATAATTGTACCTTCATGCTGCCCACTCTCGAATCTGAAAAACATCATGTTTGCCTCTTGATCACCAGCAGACAGTCAAGGATTTTGTCAAAATGAAGAGGAAATTGAGAGAATGAGCAAAAAAAAAAAAAGAAAAATTATACAACGATAAATAAACTGCAGAAAAAGGCTAAAGTGAGAACAAAGCAGAGGAGAGCAGCAGAGATAAGTAAACAGTGAGAAGGAAGGAGATATGACTGAATGCTCAGCACAATGCACATTTCTGCATCGCCCCCTCCTACTTTAGGCTCTTTTTGATCTTTCAGAGCCTTTTCAAGGATCTCAAAGCCCATCACACACCAAAGGCTCTCCCTTTCCCGGCCCAAGCCTGAAACCGAGCACCACAGAACTCCTTTTGACATGGAAAAATGAGGGTTTGGGCTGTTATGTTGTTTTTTTTTTTACAGATTTGTCTGAAACAAATGCATCATTTTCCAAAAGTGTTGATGGATAGGAAGGCTGTCTGTGTTGCACACACACATCCTCGCACACTCATCAGTGTGATCGAAGATACGCGCTCAAGGACAACAACAGAAAACAGGTAGGAGTAAACAATGCATAATCCGTTGGGCCACTTGCTCATGTCACTGACAATCCAAAAGCAGAACAGAGATGAAGAGCCCCACTGCCACTGTTGATAGTACTACAGTGAGTGAAGAACACTTTACCTCCGCTTTTGAAAAATCTGAAGATCTGGGGTATTTTTCAGCAAAACATTGTCTATTTTTTAACTTGAAATGTGTGGTTTTAGTGCTGTTCCAACCATCTTTACAAGGATTATATCTAAAGCCACAATAGTAGATCTTATTATCAGTTTTTATTTTCAAAAGTAACTTTATAATTGTAATATCAACTTTTGGATTATCAGTATGGGCACCATCTGGTTGCCTTACCACCAAGTTAGCTGGAGTATCGTTTCCTGCAATGAACGAAACCGATTTTCAAACATATATGTTATACAGAAAGTTTGCAGAATGAAATAAAATTGATGATTCTTTTGGACTTTTTGCTCAGAGAACACTGTGGAGATCATTATAAGCTCATGCTGGTGAAAATTAATTTGAAAGTTCACATAGAGCAGAGGGGCAGTGAGTTTCCTAAATTATAAATTCATTCTGTCTTCAAATCCTGGTTTGCATTAAAAATGGAAACAAAAACCTAAAAAATAAAAAAAGAAAATGTAGTTTTCTGCTTTGTTTGTATATTGTTGTGCTCATGTTTGATTGTATCTCAGCTACAGCTGCTTTGCTAAAGGTAAAGGTGAAAAGAAGAAGCACCTGTATTTATATGCAGGACAATGAATGATTAAATGTCACATTTGCATGTTCTAATTAGAAAATACTACAAAAACTGATTCTACTTTGTTGTTTCCCTTAAAATCCCTGCGTGAATAATAAGTTAACATCATATTCAAATATCATATCATCATATATAATTTTCTTAACCAACTGTATCCCTTTTGGGGTCGCTGGAGTCTGTCCCGTCTCAGTATCATGAATTATTTTTATTATTTTATTTCCTTAATTTCACATCCAAATTACAAATCAGTTGGGAGAAGGTTGTGAAATATAGATAAACATAATAAAAAAAAAAATGCATTCTCCGATAATAAATTGTTAAATTTGCCAAATAACTCAAGAAGTCAGAGTTTTCCCAAGCATGAAAAGACAAAAAAAAAGTGTTAAAACCTCCAAATTACTTTATAAATTAGCTGCCGTGTTCCCTCTCAGACTCTCCAGCTGCCTGATGTGATTTATGATGATAAGCAAACTGCTGTGGGTCCTGAAAGGAGCTTGTTTGGTTACTAAATTGACCATTATGAGTCTCTACAAGATGTTCATGATGCGTGTTGAAAGGTCAACGGTGCTGTTGTGGTTGAGCTCTGATGCTTTAGGTTTTTTAAGGAACTCGTCCCACATTTCTGTCTTCAGGAGGTCAAAACCATAATGACCTGCAGCCTCGTCTTTGATCAGATTGTTCAGCTTTCTGTTCACCTGTTTGTTAGATTTCGACACCTCTAGCTTTAGTTTTCAAGCAGACATGGTTGCAGACATTAGCGTTACAGTTGAAAAGTTACAGTATGTTAAAGATTTTGTGTTTAAGCATCTGGTGTTAAAGGGTTAACGTTTCTTCTACATTTCTGAAAACTTTTGGGTTAGATTTGGATCAGGGTAAGTTGTATAATTTCTATTTCCAGCCAATAATTGTCTGCAGGCAGGTCCTTCTCATAGTTTTAGACGTGCATGATTAAAGTTTTATCACAATCATTTACCTGTAAATCGTAACAATTAAACTGTACAATCATATTGATATATTTTTATTTAGAACTATAATAAAGTTAAAATAAAAGAATGAATAGAAATAATTGCTGAAACCAGCGTACTTTGATTGTTGAAAGCATTTAAATCATGAAAACAGAAATAGAAATTCAGTAGTATTAATGCTTTAAAGTGTTCAGTTAAAAGAAAACTAAAAATAAAGCTATTTAAAAACAAAATCTATTTACTTAAGTTCAAGAAATAAAGCTAATAAAAAAAAACTGTTCCAGTAGAAATTATAACTTTTTTTTTCATATTTTCATTTGAAAACCACCATCTTGGCATCTTTCACAGAAATCTCTTTAATGCTTTGTTCCATCTGAACTGTAAAGCACCCCGTCCCATGTTGGTGAGACTAACCATTGCCTTACAAATGTCACAGGGAGGAAAAAACAAAAGGAAAGAAGCAGAACCAAATCTCTCAGAAAAACGGTGTCCTTTTATGTCACCTCTTATAAAAGCCCTTTAGAATGACACAAGGAGTACAGACGAGCTTTACATGGAAGGACACAAAGCAACACACTTCCATGTGTGTGTCCAGATGGAAAAAACATCCTTAAAACTTTAACATTTTAACATGAATTACTGTTGTGGTAATTAAAAGATTGTGTTGGAGACTGAAGGACAGAAAATGTATTCATTGTTTCACCCAATTAATAAAATTATGAAAAAAAAAATACAAAAAAGTACAAAAATGATGTGGTAAAATTATGAGGAGGGTCTGACTGATAACAAAATACATTGATTTATGTATCGTAAGTATAATTGATGAACCGAAAACTCTTCTTCAGAAACTAAAAACGGTGTTGAATAGGACAAGGGACTAAATAGGAAAACAAACACTATTTAGAGGGCATAAAAAACGAGACAAAACATTTTAGGTTCTATTATACAGTAAAATGTTTCAAACTCAACTGAAAACAGCCTCATGATCTTAGGTCCGCACCATTACTTCTTATTTTTGTTGTTAAATACACATACCAAAACTCCAGTACATGAAAACAGAAGAAAATCCACATCGTTGTTGTACAAGTTAGTCAGAAATAATTTAATTTACCAGAGGAAAACACAGCTAAGATTTCTTTTTCTCTAACTTTGTCTGATTTTTTTCATTGTTTAAAACTGTGCTGAGATGTGGGATGATTTTAGTTCAGTGAAACAACAGAGCAAAGCCATGAGAGACTTGAACCTACAATCCCTTTCTTCCTCCTACGACATGATGAAAACGCCAAAGGCAATTTTTTTAATTGTCAGAACCTGTTTAACTGTTACATGTCCTTCAAATTAATTTTGGATCCTAAAAACACATCAGAATTTATACCAATGACAAGCCTTAACTATGGGCATTTATTCTGTATTGTTTTAGTTCTAAGCTTCACTGTTTCCAGAACTAATCCATGTTTTAGTTTAACTATTCCCAGATGCTTCATGATATTATGCAGCTGCTACTTGATCAAAATAGTGGCAAAGATCTCTATTTTGGTGTATTTTTAGCTCTAAATTAAATTTTGTCTTTGTTTATCAGCTTCCCTGCAGATGAAGTCTAATATCACTTTCTGAACTCACTAATGAGCTGAAACTTCTTAACTAGTTTATAAATACTGTTGTAGTGATGATAGGAAAATGTTCCTGTGACTGATTTATCCGTTGTAGTGGCCGTCTCTTGCTGGATTTGTTTGTTTTTAACTCCTATCCACTCATCTTTTTTTAAAATCTACTGTATTATTCTTCTTTAGCAGACTGAAAGCTCCAGCTTAAGACATGTCCGAGCAGGAGCGCTGCTCCTCTTCATGCTTCCCTCCTGATTTATTGCCCAAGCCTGACCCTGCCAGAGCACGCATCATGAACTAGTGATTAGCTCAGTGGATTTATGCGATTACTTCACACTCACATCATTCGCTACCAAATGTTTAGTGTTAGTTTACAAATGACATTCAATAAAATTCACCAGGTAAGATAAAAAGTCAAAATGAATACAAGTTGAAAACTCAAAAAACTTTGCATGTATTTTTAGCAAATTCAACTTTATTTACAAGTCTAATTTGAAAGAGCCCCAGAAGACTTGAAGTTCACTATTTTTTGCAAAGTTCTGCTAGTTTGATGAAGTTTCTATAACTTCTTGTAATTAGTTGAAGCCTAGACTTTTATAAGACCACTGAAACTTCTTGCTTTAATTATCCTACTTTATTATTATTATATGTTTTTTACAGAGATCTTAACATTCTAATTAGTTGCATGACGTGAATACTGCAAAACTTTAGCTTTAGACCTTGTTTTCAGGACTTCATGGCTGACTCATGTGGTGATATAGTGATACAGTGGGTATGTCCAAGGCTAAAATATTAACCATTATTTTACTATGGTTCGGTTAAACACTTGATTCTCTTCATTTGGACAAAAACAAGCGATAAGAACTTTGTTTTATTTAACCTACTGTGACGATCAGCATATATATCACTTTCCGTTACTGCTGCAGTTGAGGTTGTTGTCGTTTTACTGTGACAACACGGCGTATCACGTATCATATAGTCAGTTTTTTGTGAAAACGCGATCTAAACCCAAGATATAACCAGAATAAAGTAGTAAATATCGATTAAATATTTATTCTGTAAGTGATCGTGGTATAAGTGGAATTAGCTTCGCTAAAGCAGCGGGTTCAGGGTTCCACAGCATGCGTTCATTTCTAATAACGCACACATTGTTAGACATTATCCCATACATGACCCATTTTAACAAATAAAAACGAGTCAATTTTGACCCAATCACGATATAATCATCTCCAACTAATATTATACCTTAAAAATGAATGCAAAATGTGTGTCCTGCATAAATACGTTAACCAAAGGGCTTCTGGTTTGTTTAGATATAATTTCATTTTGGATGGTATACTGTATATACGTTGAGGCGCAGCTTCAGAAATGTTTCTGAGGTCAACTGGAATGTAAGGTCACTCAATATCATCTGTCCCATCTCAGGCGACCGGCCAAAGTTGATCAGACTCTGGCTGGTGTCCCAGCACCATTGGCCCACACTTCCCTCTTCCTAATCCAAAGCCATCCAGAAGCTTTATAGCTGTTTCCATGGTGGTGTTGATTGCTTTTCTCTTTGCAGGCTCCGTTGAGTCCGGCTGCCAATAGGTCTTAACACAGGGACTGCTCAGCAAACCCCTAGCAGCCCACCTCAATGTGCCCTCCTTCCCACCTGTATGCACTGCTCCAGCACCTGCTTCTGGCTTTTCAATCATTTTTGCCTCTTAGCCTCCTTTAGGCGATGTTCCCGGAGTAACATTTACTAGTGCTGGTGGCTATTTACATTTGAGGTCTGCTTGGTGTTGTTTATTGCACTGGTGACAGCCTCTGCAATGGCCTTCACGACTCCATTATGCCGACAGTGGTTGCGTCAAACATAAGTCACACTGTCGGGCGCTTTGGAAAGGAAAAGCACAGTCCGCTTCTTCCAACAAGTCAAAATAACTGATATGTCACCTGATCATAAAACCCATCCTGCTGTTCTGTGTGAATGCATAAAATCCATATAAAATAATACACATTACATTTCAAATCGGAACCCAATTTGGGAAATTTAGTAATTAATTCTAGCTTTCCATATTCAAAGTTCACAAAAACAAACTTTCAGACAGTGATCTGAGTGACTAGGTATGGCAGTGGTTTTCACACAAGGGTAAAATCAATTGACCACAATGCCTCTGGCACCTTGTTAATGCCACAGGAAGACAGAGTAAGAGCCAGAGAGCAAGAGACAGGAAGGGAAAGGAGAAGATCCTGGAGAGAACACATTATTTGGTCTATTGCATCACTTTCACTGGCTGTCAGCAGGAAAAATATGATGCCAAGAGCAGGATCTATTGCCTTAAAATGAACTCTTTACAAAAAAAAAAAAACTGCTTTTACTGTCTTCATTTCATCTGCTGCCAACTCTTGCAGTGCATTTTCACAGCATCTCACCATGCACTCCATAAATATGCTAACAGCCCCTGTATAAATAGCTTTTCCCTTTGGAGGCCACATATGATTTAAATATATATATATTAAATTTCAAGTTTTTTTCTTTTAACTTGACATCAACCACTCAGCTTGTAATCCTCTGGCAGTAACAGCAGCTTTATGGCGACATCATAGATCTTTAATAACAGTATTATCTTCTTACTCACTGTTTTGCGTCCAGTGATGTGTCTTTTATTTTGTTTTGGATTAATTGTCTTCAAACGGCTGACACTTACAGGAGATTTGCTCTTTAAATGAGCGCTTATTAACACATACCAGTGAACAGACAAAACAAACACAGTTAAACCTCAGGCCCCAATTATTCCTTAATTCTTATCTAATTCCACCTTTTCCATAGGTTGTTGGCTTAGTTTAATCGTAACCAAACTTCTATCCTAACAACTCAAAGCAACTCTGTCAATTACACCAGAAACAAACATTAAAATGTCATTGTTTACACATTAGCCCCCAGATTTTATCTTCAGTATTTATGATAGAACCTACAATTTCAAAATAAAATTTGCCTTAGGGGATAATCTGTCAATCTAATGCTTTTCAGGGCTGATTTTATTCATGAATACTGTGTCTGATGAATAAATAAACATGTGGAGATTTCCAGATGGAGCAAAAATAGATGTCTGTGTCTGAATTACTGTAGATCTTCTGCATTTTTTTACTGGAAAATCCATGAAGTAATAAAAAAAAGGAAAATCTTGAGTATATTTGACAGGGAAGTCACTGCATTTTACTCATTTGAGGATACATTTTCATTTTTTTAACCATTTAATTTGTGTTTTAGGAGAGTTGATGTGTAGAAGACCCAAACACACATGAGCTCTGAATCACTCTCCTGAGACCTAAAGAATTTATTTATTTTTTAAATTTATTTATTTATTTTGTGAATCACAAACCAGAACTCAAATAAAAAAATCTGAACTTTAAGGAAACAAAAATAAGTAACTGTGAGGATTCTCCATGTTCCCTTCAACCAAGTGTTTTGTTTTTGGGCATCTGCGATATGCTTTTCGGGGAGGGGTACTGTGAGGATTGTGGACTATGTTTTGGTTTTTGTCAGTTGGGTTATGAATTCTGGTCATGTTCTGTTTTGAATTGTTCCTCAGTCACATCAGTTTCAGGCTTGTTAATACCAGCTGTCTTCATTTCAGTTAATTTAAGTGTCTGATTTTCAGTTCTTCCTTGTCAGGTCGTATGTTCAGTCCAGTCACCATTTTTGTTACTCCATGGGTTCTTGTCATGTTTCAGTTTATTTATTAAATGTTTTAGAAGGACTTTTCCTGCTCATGTCAAAAGGACTGTTCCATGAAACCCAAGATACTTCTGACAGAAGTACAAGTTTAGCTAATTTGTGGATCAAAATTTAAGACACTGGGTAAATAAAGTGGATTTTTTTTTCCTGGATACTCATATCAATATGAGCCGCTTTTCTCCTTCAGAATCTACTGAAGTTACGTTGATTGTGTTAACGGTTGAAAATTTACAGTTTCGTTAAAGATTTTGTGTTTAAGTGATGCCTCAGGTGTTAAAGGGTTAATGTCTCACTAATATAATAAAATTGCACATTTTTTTGTTAACTTCATCAGTTTTAAAGGTTTTAAAAGCATCTTATTAATAATAAAAATATGTCAAATCTTTGTTGTGGTGGCTTTTACAGGGTTAAAAATAAAGGCACTGAGACCCACTGAAAAGTCCAACTTTACACCAAAAATAAATGCATGTATAGACTGGTTTAAAATACTTATCTGGTGTTTATTGCTTTATTTTATATACTTATTTTTACTTTTTTAAAATATTTTTTTTATATATTATTTGATTTATTTCAAGCATAGATTATGAAAAATACAGGACAAGACACAAATATTTCAAACTCATTACAGAAATAATGACATTGTCCTATTCAGCATATTTTGAAATATGTTGCATAGGACAGAATAATAAAAATAAAGAAAACAAATTCTGAAACAAATGTTAAGAAGAAATGAAAGAGCTTTATTTTGGAAAGTAGCGATTTAGAGAGGAGGTGAACTCAGGTCTGCACGATTACAGTCATTTTTGTGACTCAGCAGCCAAAACCTGTTTAGCTTGTAAACACTACTATGCTGTTTTATTCCTCAGCTCGTCCTGTTTTGAATTTACCACTGAACTGTTAGTAACCTTATCTTTTAACAAAAGTTTATTTGTTTTCTTTTATTTTGTTTGATATGATTTTGGTTGAAAGGGGTTTTAAGGAACATTGGTGGATAAATATATATTTGCCCTGGTTCCCTTCATGACTTTTTTCCCTCCCTGTCTATCTCAATCTCTGCTTCCCTCAACAACATTTGAGTGGTCTCTCCACATTATAACAAGAGTTCATGTGATGGGGTCTAGTGGTGAGAAAAACAGAACTGAAGGGAAAGGTCAAGGATCTGCACCAGACAGCAAGTGAGTGTTGCTCGTCTGAGTTTATTTATTTATTTGTCTTTTTTTTCTCTCCACGCTGAGTATAAAGTCTATAGGACTAGACGTGGGGGGAACAGAGTGGCAGTTATTGAGTGAGCAGGGACATTTGTGGAAAGCACACAAAAAGGACAAAGTGGAAGAAAAAGAAAGGGTTTTTGTGCAGAGCCGTCCTCTGCACATTTGCATGCTTATTTTCATTCATCGGTAATTAAATTCTCTGAAACCTCTGTTTAATCCATTTGTATTGATTTGATAAATGCAAAAGTTCAAGGATTTGGAGAAAAAGGACAGCAAGTTACAGATATTGTAAAAAAAAGAGAAGCTGTTTATCAGCAGAGCATCCTTGTGGTTTAGGATTTAGAGAGTTAGGGGCTCCGATTGGTAGAAAACACCTGGCCAAAATTATACAGGCAAAGGCCTCTCCCCATTGGGAAAAAGACCTACAGCTCACTGATGGGTTAACATATTCTTCCTCACAACTCCTCAGAGCCAAATGCCACATTTATTCACATCACAGTTCAGTGAATATCCTTGAATAGTACTACAGTTAATGTTTGTTATTCCTCAGTTCAAAACACTCATATGCCCCTCTTGTAAGACTCTGAAGTATTTTCTGTACTTCCTGGAACTTCTGCTTGTACAAATGGCCATGCATGACTACCCAGAGAGGTCTCTGCAAGCACTCCTTTGAACTGGATTACTCTCTTAGTGTTGTCAAAGCAGCTAAAGATAAGCCCTCTGGCTGCTGTTACAGATGCATGTATCTAATTGGCTTCAGTTAGAGGCTCACTTTGCAAATGATGAGGTGTCAGCAGCTCTTATCTTTGGACATGGCGAGTTGCAGCTGAGATCTGACAGGAGCTAATAGCTAAGCTTTGATAAAGTTTCTGCTGCTGCTGATCCATGAGCCCAAATTTACAACTTGCACAAGCGGCCTTTACAACTTAAATCGCCATGAAAACGTATGCAAAAGACCAATGCATAAATACATATTACCGAAATATGACACGCTTCATGTTGAGGTATTTCTGGATTTATTGCATGAGCTTAAGGGAAAATTCACATTTCAACCTAATAAATTTAGATTTATATGCCGCTTTGTTGGCAAAATCACTCATTTAGTTATTCATTTACTTTGACTGAATTTTTTGGACTTGATTGACTGAAACTGTATTAGCTGCAGCTTCATGCAAATAGACATTGAAAAGCACAAGCAGAATACAGTCACAGATCCCCAAATTTCACAGCACAGCAAGTTTTTCAGCAAAATCGGCAGATGGCCGCGTGGCCGCATTTGTAATTGGAAGGTGGAAGTCACATTTTTTATATGCCGCACGGCAGCCGCAGAGGTTTTAAGAAAAAGTTAAAAGACGACCGTATGATTTCTTGACTTAGGTCAGTGGCCCATTTGGAGGTTGCACAGTGGCAGTCCAGTGGCAGACGGGTGGCAGGAAGGCAGCAGCATAACAACTGACCAATGGGAGGTTCTCCAAGGTCAACGATATTATCTGATGACCCTCCAACTACCCCCCTGCCTCTGTTCTGCCACCGCCAGAGTACTGGAAATCATGCTGTAGCTGTGTGGGAGCTTAGCAATGATCAGACATCAACCCGGCTACCGTAGGTCTAAATGGGGTCATGGCATTGATGCTGCACAAAGCTCATCATGGCGTTGATATCACCATAGCAACTTTGAGGCCTGCATATTGACTGATTGGAGTTGATTCTGAGAAGAATACAAAGAACACAGAACATTGTGCTTTCTTAGGAGGCTAGTTGTCTAAAAATTTGTAAATTGACAAGATTATAATCTATAGTATATAAAATCTGAGTCATGAATGGCCTGAATCGATACAGTTTTAAGGGTTAAAAGAAACCCAATGGCTGTGTCCCTTGTTCGCATATCCCTACATGGCTTCATAAAGCAGACACACTGCGGATAAATCACCAATAGACTGTGCAGAACAGTGACTCAGACTTAACGCATATGGAAATGGGCCAAATATAGGTGCTTTTGTCATGCAAACTGCTTAACCGGAACTGCTGTTACCTGAACTCAGCTCAGCCTTTTGTACATTGACAGTTCAGCATTACTAGACAGCTTGAAAGAAATGTAGCTGACACTGTCAGTGTTGGTATTCACAAGTCAAGCAGCATCTCCACGAACACCATGATTATGTCTGAGCCTTCTGTTGTAAAACCCATTGAGCTAAGGCTCCTTTTTAGATTCTTCATTAATAATTACTGGAAACTGATGATACTACAGTTGAGACGCTCCGCACATACTAGGCTGTGAAGATTCTTAGTGACTTCAGGACATTGGCACAGTGCACTTGATGAAACAGTGTCACTGAAAATAGGTTACCAACACTCACTGCTTCATATTTCTCACACTCTGACTCAGGAACCAAATTAGACATATTTCAAACATGGATTTAAGGCTATTTGGATTGATTTTTTAATGCATATTTTTCAAATTCTATTGACCAGAGAGTAGGGTAATGCCATCATACTTCAATAATATAATCTCAGCAAAGATTTTAGACATTTTAGAGACCTCTATTTAAAGACTGTTAAAGATTTAACCTTTGAATTTTTAAAATAATAGTGTTTCATCCATATAAACAACAATGCTACCATTGTTTCCTGATATTACTTTGCAAAGCTCCTCTTATGGCCTCCAATTAGCATTACTTCATTAAGTGCATGATGATGAAAGCAGAAAGTCATTTTCGGTTAGAGTTTAACGTCTCAGAAAATCTAATTAGACAATTCAGAGTTTTTTGAAGAATTTAAAAATGTCTTCTAATCTAATCTGGGATTGAAATGACCAAAGCTTGCATGTGATCAGTTACATTATTTTATAGCTTCTTTGAGTAGTGTACTTATCCCATCCCATTTACAGGTTCAGAAGTGAACAAAATACTTTTAACGTATGTGTGGTCCACCACAAGAACTATTAGACTTAAATTTAAACCTAAACTCTACTTTATTGATTCCTTTTGAATGATTTCTTGAGGGAAATTGGATTTCCAGCAACTTAAATACAGGAGAGATTGCACACATTTGCAAAGGAAATAAAAAAAGAAAGTAATCTATAAATGTAATAGTAATTTATACTTCATTGCCTCCTCTCTCTATGTGAGGAGTTGTAAAATTTGATGGCAGGTGGTACAAAGAAGCTTTTAAAGTCTGTAGGCTGCTCTGGATGCTAATGACATTATGTAGATTGTTTTTGTCAGTGGTTTCCACCAGTTTGTCCAATGTCCCCCTCTCTACCATTGTCACCAGATACTGACCACATAGTCAGCCTTTTGATCAGTTTGTTCAATCTGTGCTACAACTCCGAGCACACTACAGTGTAAAAAGAATACTGACAGTTGCAGACTGGTAAAACATCAACTCAATGTCAAAATTGTACTGCTGGTTAGTGATATGAGTCCAGTCAAGTTTGCTATCCAGCCACAGCCCAAGGCTTTGTACTTTTCCACAGCTTCCATCTCGGCTCTCATGCGAAGTCTTTGTCTTGACCTCCCAGAGCCAATGACCACTTCTTTTGTCTTTGAGGTGTTAAGATATAGATGGTTGATGTGGTAACAGGCAGCAAAGTCTTCAACCAGTCTTAGATAATCCTCTTTGACCCCCTTGATGTATTCAGCAATGGTTGTTTTGTCAAAGTACTTCTAAGCATAACACATTCTGAAATGTAGCAAAAGTCTCCACTCTACAGGGTGAAAATAACAAGGGCCAGCACCATATCCTGGGGGTTTACGATAATGCAAACCATTGTGTCAGACACCATGTCCTTCAGTGGCACGTACTATGGCCCTTGGTAGAGATCCAGGGGTCAACTCCCATACTGTTAAGTTTGTCCCCAAGCTGAAAGGATTGAAATCACCATTTTGCAGTTCCTTCCTTTGTCCTCTTATTGAAGCCATGAAAGTTTTAAGAATCTGGGTACCCACCAGGAGGACATGTGTGAGGCTTGAACCCAGACTCATTCAGGCAGGTGAAGCTATTTTGATGAGTGAAACCTTTTAAAAGAGAAGACAACAAGACCAGATGACACAACTTTAAGGCTCTTCATTTGTTGTGGAGTGAGAGCCACTAGACAAAAGGTTTTTTTCATTTCTTCCTCAGAACAGGAAGGATCCAGGAGTTCTTGTCATACTAACATAGAAATAGTCAGGCCATAATTATTCTGTTACTTTATCCAAATCTTTTTTTAATTTACTAAATTATTATTGTAATTTTAAGCCACTTCCACATCTTCCTCATTGCTCCTGTCTGAGCTAATTGCAGCCTGCATAATTAGTGTCTATTTTCATTTTTGCTACATGTTTTTTTTCTCCCTGAACAAAGACTACATGTGTCTTTTCATGTAAATGTAGCACAAAAAGCTTGAAGATTCGAGCCTTGGGAATCCAACCTCTGGCATTCCATCCCATTACTACACTCTGATCTGTCAGAACATGGAAGTACTGACTTAAGCTTTCCTCCATCTCTTTGTTGCTGTACTATGATCTGTATTCTTCTTTTATCGTAGCTGTGGTGTGTAGTTTATATCTTCAACCACAAACTAAATTAACTCATTTTTATGTAAGATCAAAGCCTGCTTTCAGTATTTCTATTGCCTGGTATCTTTCCTGTATTTGTTTCCAGACTCTCATATCATTTTTCAGTGATCCTCCTGTTTCAAACACAAGAGAAAATTGTAGTGTAATTTTTGTTTACATGTTTCTGGAATTAACACTTCTACTTTATTGTAAAGTAAAATTTCTTACTGTGATTTTTTTTTCACAAAAATGGCCGTTAAGCACTCT
Organism: Oryzias melastigma; assembly: GCF_002922805.2. Taxonomy (NCBI): domain Eukaryota; kingdom Metazoa; phylum Chordata; class Actinopteri; order Beloniformes; family Adrianichthyidae; genus Oryzias; species Oryzias melastigma. The sequence goes on from NC_050520.1 coordinate 9,736,156, forward strand.
GGCACATAATTTTTTTTAATGACCATTTATATCTTTAAGATATTTTCTGTCACTGTCACAAGTTTCCACTTTTCTATTTATTCTGTTGCACTGTCCTGCCTCTTATTCTGCACCACACGTCAGATGAAGGTTGCTATTATTCAAAATTTTGGCACCGTTAATCTCATCCACCAGCGTCATTATTAGATTTGATCACTTCAATTGAATTCTACTCTCCAAGAGAAGCACAATATTGGGTTAGAGTGATTATCATATTGTACTCATATTTTTCTTAGCTCATTTTTCAAATGTATTCTGTACTTGGAACTGTTTCTTTTTGACATGATATATGTTACTGCCTTCAGTTTTTTTTTTTTGTTTTGTCTTCTGGTCAGTTTTTGTGTGTTTTTGTGTGCTGAGTGTTAATCTGCTGCTTCAAATTAAACTTTTAAAGATTCTTTCGTTTTACAAGAGCTTTGCTTCTCATATTGGTGCTTCTCTGCTTTTTGGAATTCTAATCTGCTTTTTCTGTGTTTGAATCTTCTTTTTAATGTCTGAACATTGCCTTTCAAACTAGATGATGAACACAAACGTTTCTGGTTTGTGAGGTAACATTGTGTATTGTCAGTAAATTGGCGGTGATTTATGGCCACATTAATTTTGAGGAAGTGGCTAATTTGAAATCAGTTACACCATAGACAGAATGAAAAATTTACTGTTCTTAAGCAAACAATTGTGCTGCTGAGGCTGGCTAAACAAAAAAAGGCGAAAATTCAGCAGAATACAACTAAAATCAAGAGGAAATAAGTTTTGAAAGAAAATAATTACAAACTGGAAACAGCTGTGCTGGTTAAAGAGAAACTAGGTTTGAAAATTAAGCATAATAAAGATCAGGTAGAAGTAAATCAAATTCCATCTTTAAAGAGGTCAATTTTAAACATAAATGTATAGATATAGACGCATGGAGGACAGCATAAGTTTAACCAGAAAAAGTAAATATGAAAAACAGATCTAACCATTCTCCAGATGTACATAAACGTATAAATTCAGGTGCAGCATCATCTATGATCATTTTAATCATATCCTTCTTATCTGCATGTATACTCCAGCTTTATTCTCCAGTTTTTCTGGGCTGTCGCATGTGCCACGTCTGATATCCAACCTTTTTTAATCCCCTGTGTCTCTGGACAAACATTAAAAATCACAAACTTTCCACTTGATTTTAAATTAACAACATAATGTTCCTATTTCAGCCAATGTCACAAGTGTGCATATTGAAACTTTAGAGTTAAAGTCCCATCAGTTGTCACACACCTAGATGTGTGAAATTCATTCTCCGCATTCAACCCATACCCTGGGGTGAGCTGCAGAGACACCAAATGGTTTAACCCAGGGGTATTCAAGTCCAGGCCTCGAGGGCCGGTGTCCTACATGTTTTCCAACCAACCTTCCATTGAAGCTCCTTATTGGCTGCTAATTACCAGGATCAGGTATGTTTAGCCAATAAGGAGCAGCCGCGGCCGCCTCTTGCATCACCTGCTGGAGGGGGTGCCAAATTGCGATTATTTATTTATTTTTTTACAGTTTAACACCACTCATTTCGTGTAAAAATGTTAAAAAGGTAATCATTAAAACCATGAATAAAAGTGTGACATAATCAATAATTTTGTCTGGTGCTGCGCCCTTCCTTGCCTGACGCAGCTTTTGTCAAAGCCAGGTGGAGGGAGGGGGGGGGGTGCACTTTGTTATCTGGTAGTGCTTCTTAAAAACTTTAAGGATGAAAAAGCAGCAAAACAAGTTGTCTGGAACAACTTTAAGGTCAAAAAAGAAAGGAAGAGGAGGACAACAAAAAGACTCAAAGCAGAGGTTTGTCTGTTTTATTTACATTCAATTGCTTGGAAATCACAAGGGCAGAAATCACGTTTCGCCTAGAGCTCCATAAAGCCTAGGCCGGCCCTGCTCAGGATGGACGCTCTACCACAAGACCACTGAGCTGACAGAAAAACTTTGATGCTTTGATATCTGTGATCTTAATAGCAATTATGCATGCTGTATTACATATATTTCTTCAAGAAGACCTCGGTCATAATGTTATCTTACAATGTCAGACAATGCTAAATATCACTGTCATGTTAATATGAAGTTATTATTTAGACTATGATATGCAAGCAAAAAATGAACAAGGGTGAACAAGGACGGCTGCAAATTGTCCAAGAGACAGGGCGACATTTTTATTCGTTAGTTCCTTCTAACATTGAAACTATACATTAATTCTTACTCAAATCAATGTTTTCAAATCAATCTAGTCCTTTAACAGTTCCCCATCATTTCGCTGTGATCACAGTAAAGATGCTGCTCCACTATCCTGGCCATCCAGGCTCTGTCATCCACTGTGGAAGCCTTCAGATTACAGGTAAATCAGCTGAGTGACACCAGCAAAAGCTGACTTCCTACAACTGTAATAACTTCGAACTATTAGATGCAGAAGATTCTGTAATGACCTTTCCGGGCTCCGGTGAAGGGTAAACAGAACAGTAAGTATAGGAGTTCACCTGATATAAACTGCACAATGTTAATCGGGGAAAAAAAAGTCATGGGCCATTTTCATGACATTCAAAGCACTTTTAGAGCACAAAAGAAATCTAAGTTTTAAAACTGATTTGAGAGTCACAAAAATATATGCGCTATTTTGGTCTATTCATTATTTGTGATTGACTATGAAGAAAAAGGGTGAGTAGTAATCAACAGAAAAGTAGAAGTACCCGGTAAATCAGTACAGGTTGAAGTGATGACACAAAAACTGACAAATCAATCAAAGCGTTTTCTCCTCTAATTTCTTCTTCTTCAGGGTCATTGGAATACTGTTCCTGTTGTCATCTTGCCAGAGGTGGAGTACACTCTGTACAGGTCAGTAGTCCTGTGCTGGATCATACAGTGACAGAAAAAAAATGATGCATTCCCACCCTCACTCACTGTTATGCTGCATTCACGCCAGGAATGTGACATACAGTATGTTGAAGAACGCCTTAAAACCGCATTCTTGAACTAGCGTATTTACTATGAAGTTAAATTAGTGCCACTATAATGAAAACAAAAGTCACAGTTTAAAAAAAAACAACTTTTTAAGTTGCAAATGAAAATATTAAATGTTTGCTTTCAAAACACATTTTTGGGTTTGTGTTTGTGACACAACTCTTCCACTTTTCTCCATCTTTGATTTTGCCATCTCAACTCTGACTTCAGTGTGATATTTGTACGACCAAACCAGCCAATCATAGACAAGAGAGTTCACGCTGATTGATCTCGATTCTGTCCAATCACGAGTCTATGTCTCATATTCGCAATGCTTGGAGGCAGACGAGGACTTTGTATCCGTTCTATTCAACCAGGATTCTGCTATTTTTAACCATTCTATCCAGTTTCTCTCTTGGCTAAACCCAGACAGAACAAAACTAACTTTATAATGTGCTCAAAGTTGAAAGAGACTTGGTGCAAAATGTCAAAGTGGTGCCAAAATTGTGAATCTTGCTCCAGGCTTTTTTTTTTTTTCACAGTACACAATATATGTAATTCTAGCTGGGTGCAAATCTTAACAATTGATACCTTCTCAATGATCAATTTTCAGACATTAGCCACTTCTGTGGATTAAAAATGACGCCAGACAAACATCACTCCCACAGCTATCAAATTTGATTCCCTGATTGGTCAAAGTTCAGCTAGTTTAACTTCAATGGTCGAGTGTTTTGTACGCAGAGCCTGAAAACGGTCTTAGAAATTTTCTAGCGACAAATAACCTCGAGTCTTGAAGCTTGTTGATTTTTGCAATAAATGTATGTATCCCTGAAGTGCATCAGTGTGTATCTAGAAAACTGATTGATAATATGGCAATGGTATACATTAAAGGCAAAATAAAACTTTTTCTTTAAAAGTTTGAACATCCACACGTGGAAATTTGTAAAGCCTCTCACTCTTCACATCCAGTGGAGCGTGGGTCACATATAAGGAAGTCTGTTGAACTCATTTAGGGGCTGAATGTCAGTAAATCTCAGTAGTGGCACTTTTATATTTTAAGGTCATACGTTCCCCTCAGCAGAAAGATAAATTTTCATTCCAAACACACTGTGTGATAAAGGGCTCCATTCAAACAATCCCATAGACCTCTGGGGCACGAGATCAGACAGGAAAACCTATGGTGTTGATAAAATATGCTGTTTGACAAAGCATGCATTATGCAGGGGAGCGTCTTGGTTGGTAATTTATTGTGAAGCCTCTCACAAACATCACACATTAGTCTTGATTGGTTTCTGATGTAAAGCTGTGATCATTCTGCCTTTCATATCCTGTTTTTTAAGCTCAAGATCCTACAGGTTTCAAGTGGTTGCCAGCACATTTGATGGGATGTTTGAGAAGAAGTGCAATATGTCTTTAGGGATGAAAAAGCAGGGAACAGTAAAATCCTATTTGACTTAAAACTTGCACAGCAAGATAAAATTCACATATCTGCAAAGGTTGGACTCAAAGTGACTCAAATACAAACAAAATAAAAATCACAAATCCAAGTTTCAAACCTACATAAAAAACTTATTTTTTTTGGCAAAAAATACTTTTTATTTGAAATTCTGAGCTTTGGAATTATGCATAAGCATTCTTAGTACATGCAAATCCCCATAGGAGCTTCCGGAAAAAAGAACAGTCACTAGCGAACTCATTACAAGTTCTTTTCATATCCAATTCTTTCCTTCCAACTGTCCTCCTTGAATGTCCTTCAGATGAATCACCCTCTAATCCAATCAACTTCATTTTCCTGCTGCCTCTTGTAGCACTCATTTGAGCATCTGCTTGAAAAAGTAATTTTCAAATTTTATTTTTACTCCATTTCTTTCTCCCTTCTAGTTCATGGTTCTCAAATCAGGTCAATTTCTATGGCCGAAAATCCCAACTCTGCCTCAAAGGACTTTATAACACCCTCCAAATAATATATGATGACCCACAAATCCATAAATCCATTCTCATCCATCTGTTGAAGTTTTTTTACTGTATGTTTTTTAACCTTGGGAGAAAGTTCTAAAAAAATAATCAAATAGAAGAGGTAAATCTTTAGAGCAAACAAACTTTCATTTTTAGGCACAGACAAAAGTGTAAAATATTTCACAAATTACAGAAAACCAGGCTACACTCAGAATGCTGCAGAAGAATTTAAGAGGTTTTTCAACAATCATGTGAGCTTTGTCCAATGGCACCTTGACCAACCTTGAACTGTGTAAACACAAAACACATGCTGATTGTTTTATTCCAAACCAAAAAATGTGGGAAATGTTGTGTGTCACCAATGTTATTTCGATGAGAGGCTAAGGTTAGAAATGGAAAATTAAAAAAAGAAAAAGCAATTATTTTTTAATGGAATTTTAAAGAGCAAGATTCATAATGGAAAAGCGAAAACATGAAGATCAGCTATGTGTAATTTCTGAACGGGAATTTGAGAGAATTTTATGTTCACTTTGGTGCTACATAGTGGAAAAGCTAATCCTGTAGACGTTCAAATGCTTTTAAGGGAAATGGTTAATACATTTTTACAGAGGTGTAACAAAAAGTGTGAATCCCTACACATTTGTATGGAATATTAATTCAGTAAAACCATTACAAGTTTGTATTTATTTAAATAGAAATCTTGAATTCCTGCTCCAATCATCTTTTGATATATTTTAAAAGCATCACTAGTGGTATTTGAATTCTACTTGTGCCATTTTTAGCCAAAATGAAAAAAAAAAAACGTGTCATTTTCAAGGACATAGTTTCTGTAGAGTGGCAGTAATTCATTAGCAATTTGCTTTTGAAATGTGGGAACATAGAGTAAGCCTGCCACCATTTCCCATCATCCATCTGTTTACACTCTGTCACAAGCTAACAGCCTCTCACACCCCCAAACAAACATTTCCGGTACAACCATTACTGTTGCACCTCTAATTTTAGGATAGGGGCTCTGTTTGCAGAGTGTGCAAACACGGAGCTCTCAGCAATGGGAAGGGGAGCGGGGTTGCTTCGAACCAACAGTCCCAGCAACAACTCAGGGGAGAATTTCTTGCTAATTCTTGCCTCTTTGTAGAAAATGTGTTTAATTTGGTGAAAAACAGGATAATTATGATTAAAAAGAAAAAAAAAAAAAAAAAAAAAAACTGGAACACTCTTAAAATAGATCAAAATCAATTGAGGTGGATCTTTTAGTACAGGAATGTTGCTGTCAAAAACAATGAAATACAATATACAAAACTTGATTTGATCTGGTAAAAATAATTTGACCACAGGTAATCTTCAGATAATCATCCATCTTCCTGACCGCTTTGTCCTTTCCGGGGTCGCGGGGGTGCCAGAGCCTATCCCGGCTACTGACAGGCGAAGGCGGGGTACACCCTGGACAGGTCGCCAGTCTGTCACAGGGCCTCAGTCACACCCATTTACTCACACATTCACACCTAGGGGCAATTTAGAGTCACCAATGAACCTATGAAGCATGTTTTTGGATGGTGGGAGGAAGCTAGAGTCCCCGGTGAAAACCCACGCATGCACGGGGAGAACATGCAAACTCCACACAGAAAGGTCCCAGCCGGGATTTGAACCGGGCCTTCTCGCTGTGAGGCAAGAGCGCTAACCACTGCTCCACCGTGCAGCCCTTAGATAATCATACAGATCAAATGGTCCATTTTTTTACTTAAGGAAGGTTTTAGATGCCAGTGTTTTGGCTCTTTCATGTTGCCCTTTTTACGTCGAATGGTTGATTTTTATATGTTCAGATTAGAGCAACCATGACTGCACTCATTGATCTGTTTCTCTCTCTCTGTCCTTGGGCTGTACTGGTTTAACTAGCACCTTAAAACATACACTCCTTACACCAATACACTATTAAGACCTACACACATTGCAAAAAAAGAATGGTGGTTCCCCCTGATCTACTGTCCCATATGAGGGAAGCCAGCTGTTTCGCAGTGGTGGCTGAATCCCTTAGGTGCTGGCTTCTCCAGCCTGATCGTCACCTTTCTGCACAAAGAAGAATATTCCAAAGATACCTGGCTATAGCATGAACCTCGGATCACGTTTCTTCCGATGGAGTGCTTCCGCCTTTGTGTGCTATTGTGCCCCCATACTCTTCGGTGCTGGATCCTCCTGTACCCCTCTGGTCCTGTGGGTTGAATGCGTGGCTTGTGTTAGGTTGCTCAGGGGAGTAGATTCTCTTGTCTGCTTCTCTGTCCACTTGTCCTGAGGGTCCTGGCTCCCACTGCTGTTTTTTTCTTACCACTGAGGTCTGGGTATGGGGGCATTTGGGAGCTAGCCTTACTTTTTGCTTCACTTTCTGCATTCTGTAACACTATTCTCCACTGTAGTAAATTCAAACCCCTCTGAGCTCAGGTACTTGCTGGCTGTTGTGTAAACAAAATATTTATGTGCGTCCAGGAATGTTTGGCATGTGTTTGCTGTGCATACATATAAATGTGAGATGATCTGTATATGTATTATGTATTTGTGGGTCTGCACAGACATATGTTTAAAGGTTTTTGCAGCCAATTGGCATGTTGATGGAATATGAGTGTGCGGATGAGTGTGTTTGTGGACAGGCCCGGTTCCTTTGGGAAACATCCATTTGTGAAAGTAAAATGATAAAGCTCAAGAAACTTCCTGCTTTTTCTATTTGTAATCATCCACCCTGTGTTTTTGTGATCATCTGTCAACAAATGTACCCCATTTTCCTTCACTTTACCCATGGCCCCTACCTCATTTATCCATCCAAAAAGAAATATACATAAATATCAGCGAAATAAAAGTGTAGCTTCAAAACAAAAGAGGTTTATACAAATAGACACCTTGTGTGTCTGAAGTTACATAACTTATTCTGTCCTGACAAACATTGGCCGGAAGCTACACATGACCCATCTTGAGTACTATCTTTGTGGAGTCTATTTTACAAGGTGGAGATCCACAGTACTCTGTGTGACTCTGATCCAACTTTTTATTAAAAGGACTAAATTTCAATTGAGTCTTTTGGTCATCAACAAACACGCCAGAGGTTAGTGGGGTCTTCTCACACCCTTTATTAATAGAGTATAATCTGTCCAACACAAGAGACCTTCAACTCTTATCTGTTTGATCAGCTGTTGGACTGGAAAAGTAAAACTAAAACTAAGATCACATGTGTTGAAGATCTTTTTGAGTTTCTTGTACACTCGTAATACATGGAAGTACAATGTTGCTCCTCTTTTGTTCTATTTCTTTCTTTGGTTAATTCCTGCAAATTTACCAAAGTCTAAAAGTGATAAACAAAATTCCTGAGGTAAGTAGTAATGTAGATTTTTCTTCGATAGGTCCTTTTGGTTTTTAAAGTTTGGTCCTGGCCAGTGCTGTAATGTTCAAGTGGGTGGCGTGAGACAAACACGGTTTCCATTACACCTAAATGTTCAGATTCCTGCCTCCCGTGATATGTAGGGACCAATCAAAGAAGGCCAAGAAATGTTTCTTGGCGTTTTCCATATTGAACTGTCAACTACGTTGATGTATGACAAGTGATTTCTTGCTCTTCCTACGTTTTGATTTGAAACCACATGATTTTCATTATCTGAACCTGTGTGTGGATGTAGTTCTGCACACACAAGAAGGTTGTTTTTGTCCAGGTGTCATTCCAGGCCCAGGAGGGTCGGCCTCCTGCTTTTTTTTTTCCTGAAATCCTGCCTCATCTGCTGTTGATTCCTGGATCAGGTGTGTTCAGCCAATGAGGAGCTTCAGAGGCAGATTAGTTGGAAACATGGTGGTGGCTCTCAAGGCCTGGAGTTTGACACTTGTGGTTTAGGCAGAAGTCCAAGAGATCAGAAATGTGTTCTAGTGTCAGCTTTCAGGTAGAGTTGGGTCCAGTTCCTGTCTTGTCATCATTTCTCTGGCTTTTGTGGTGGAAATTTCAGGTGAAAAGGTTGTTTGCTGCATTTTAAATTTATTTTCCTTACCTAGCTGCGAGAAATAGTCACATTCAAAATGTACGAAAACATACAAAGCGTAACTTGAATTTAAGGAAAACAAGCCGATTTTTAAACTTTTCTTTGGGATTCCTCGTTTCTCTTGAGTTGTGTCTTTCATTAGGATGCAGTGGAGGCAGGTGGTGCATCTTCAGACCCCAGCAAACTACTTGAGGGTCCACTGAAACAAATGCTGCAGGCAATGCAGGAGCATACACAACAACAAACACGAGGTGGATAAATCACTCCCAGATGGCTATAGACGGGGGGCAATTTTGAATTGTATGGCTTCCATGTTTACTAGAAATATGTAATCCATTCACTTGTCTGCAGAGTGTTTTTTCTAAACACTTCATACATATTTTTAACAAAACCATCACTATCTTTCCCTCCGTTGAGATTGAACCTGCTGTGAACTGCAGCCAATATCCTGAAGTGATCAGTGTTTCATTCTGTTTTGAAAAAGCTGTAGACAGGAAGGGTTTTCCACCAAACTCTATATTATGCAGTGTCTCTGTCTGGCTTTAGTGCTTACTTGCTTTACAAGGACCAAGTGCTTCTACTATCAATTATCTGTTTGACTCTCATCACCTTGTCGAGACAGTACGAACTCCAAATCACAGCCAGTCAAAGCTAAACCGCGGTTGGGAGCCATACATTTTCTCCCATAATTGCGTTGGGCAGTTTCCAATAGTAATAACTGCAAAACGTGGGATGGCCAATTTCATTGTTGCACTGGAGTGTGAAGAGGGCCATAATTCAAAGTGCTACGAAGTGTAGTGGAGTTTAGCTTGGTCATCATGTCTAATGCAGGAGAAGAGGATTGATGGTGCCGGGACACTCAGTCTCACAAATGGTTGGGCTGAAGGAACTCAGCTTGTTAGTTTACGAATCATATTTTATAAGAAAAATGTGTCCCAGGCTGCTCACACACTCCTGCTGGCTTGTTTTAAACTTTTCACCTTTGCTATAATCATGCATGCTGTCTATGCTGTTCGGGTTGTCTGCTTTATTTCCTGATTTGGTCTTCCGGTTCATGGATTTGTCTTTCCTTGACTCATTGAAACGAGGATGATGTATAACCACAGAAAACTCCAGAATATTTACAAAGAGCAGCTACATTTTGGCACAATTAGAATCTACTGTATGCATTTTTTTTTTCACATGATATCTTTTTTTATAGATGCCTCAAAAAAAAAAAAAAAAATAAATAAATAAAAGTCATCCAACATTAAAAATGTTTGACAGATTCTCCCACCTTCAAAAAGCTCACTTATGATTGGTTAGTGGTTGCAATACTCAAAAATAAAATCAACCCAGAAATGTTAAGGAAAATGCTTGGATGTCTTGTCTGTCTCTACACGTGTCGTGACTCGTGCACAGTTCAATAAAGTTTATTCAAATACATGCCTTTGTTACATCCCCAATGGCAAACTGGCCCAGAGTCTAGGGGATAGCCATCAGTGGGGACAATAACATTAATGATTGAAGCAAGAAATTAGTGGGTATGGTAAAAAGAACAAACCAAAACGGAGTTGGGACCTTGGCCAAAAGAAAAAGAAGTCAGGGAGACTGCTGACCCAGCCATGACAACCGTCGGAGTCAGCAGCTCCCTGCTAAGGGCTGCCTAAACAAAACTACCTGAAGAACACAAACTAAACAAAGCCAGCAAATCAGAACTACCAAGGCCCAACCCCAAACTAACACAACAAAACTCACTAAGAAAAACTAAGATTGCTGAGGACAAAAGTAACCCAAACCAACACCACAGAAACCACCACCCAGCCTTCTGCTCTGCTCCCTGCCTGGCTTGGTGTGGCCGCCTCTGGCTTAAATAGACACCATCTGCCAATCAAGGCACATTGGCCACACCTGCCAGGTGAGCCAAAGGGAACTGGGTGGAAAAGGAGGCCAGGCTGCAGCAGGACGTAACACCTTGAACAGAAATATCTAGCACGACCACAAGACGGTTTCAAAAACACGTTGAAAATAACCAGTTCACTAAACTAAGATTTAATTTTTTTTTTTAAATAACAAAACGGAACTATTTTGCAATATAATATGACTATAATATAATTCTGTCGTCTTCCTGCTGCCTTCAGGAAGACGTTAAACTCCCTGAGGAAGCTTCTTTCCTCCAGTGGTGTTGATCTTCAACATCACACCCCAGAGTTGATTTTGTACATATGTATTTATTTATTGGCTTGTTTATTAGTTTATATAAGTTAAAAATGTAGTTACTAATATCAATTAGTTCTTGCAAATAAGCATTTCACTGTTTCAAGACAAATATGTGAAAATCAATTAGAATTTTGTTTAATTTATTAACTCTTATCCACTATTTTTTATAGTAAATAAAGTAAAATAAAATTAAAATAGCATATTTAGGTTATGTGAAGATTGGTTATGCAGTGTTTCTGTTTTAAAATGCTCTTTTGAAACCGTAAAGCACTTGGGTGAACATAGCCTGAGGACAAGGCCAGAGTGGTGACAGATAAACTTAGAAGTCTGATGTGTTAGTTCTAAAATATATGAGACCAAGATTTGTTTTTCTGTCCATCCATTATTCCAATAGTGGGTATAAATATCCCCTGAGAATGTTAACAATCAATGCTTTTTCACATAAAAACCCCTTTTTAAACACACGGGGGAAAACAAATCCATGGGTTTTGCTTTTTCAGCTTCAGCCGCTGGCAAATTTTCTCTTTCTCCCCCTAAACAGATACAATCCATTTATGAACTGTTACTCTTTCCCCTCATCACTAGCTCACTGGCATAAATATAGTTTGGCCCTCATCTCTTTGCCTCTCTGTATCTTTCCTCCCATCATCTTTGTCTATTTCTATACATCTTTGTTTCCTTTTTTTCCTTAGCCACAGATGTGCAATATATGGGCTCAAAAGCATTTCACTCATTCAACACAATCAACTGTTTTCTTTTCTCCAGTGTGGAATAACAGAGATTGTGACCATGGATACTGTTTCATTTTGTGAGAGCTGAGTGGCCTTTCTGATTTCTAAAAGGAGCAATTATCTGGTGACATCAAAGACATGTGATAAAATAAAAAAGCAAAGCAGGGGGACGGGGCTCAAGCCATTTATCAGTCAGGTGGAGAAGGGGTCTAGTTCACCTTATTTGGCTGAGACTGCTGGCTTCAAACAACAAGCTGTCACATCCTGGGCCCGATGCTGTTATATAAACATCGTCTTTGTAAAGAAAATGACATGGATTTTCTGAAATACACAGTTCCAGTGTATTTCCAGAATCCTACGAAGGAGCAGAGATATTTTAAATCTGATGCAGCATAAATTGTTTTCTTTATTTTTTCAAATTAAAACATACAATTATTTTCTATTAAATCTATTTTTTATTTAACCCAGTTTTTTTTTTTTTCAATTTCGGAGTAAAAATAAAGTTCTCCTTTTGACAATTTTTCTCTGACATAATGCCACAGATCTAATCTTTTGTTGTCATGATTTTCAAGGTTTGATTTCCAAATTTTTAAAAAATGCTTTTTTATTTATTTATTTATTTTTAAACAGTTTTAGGCAGACGCAGATGCTTCCTCAACTCAAAAATGTTTATTAGGCATCTGTGAACTGTCTCCAGACTTATTCATTTATCTACTTTTATACACTTTTTATATATTTGGTCTTGTCAAGTGCTTCTAATTTATCTATTTATGCTTTTAATCTGTTTGTTTTTGTAGTCTGTGTGGGCAGCCCTGCAGTTGTTGTTCCAATGTGATTTAACTATTACAAATGGCAAATAAAGGGATTGATTGATTATCTAATTTTTTCGAGAAAATAAAAACTATTTCCCCATTCACGTTATTAGATATAACAGCCTTCAAATTATTAAAATCCACTGATGTACTCGTATGTTGCTGGAAAAATAGGTTAACCAGAACATTAATGATTTAAAATTGCTTGTAAGTTACAGTGAGGATTTTGTTGATCAAAGGAAAATAAACTATGCTCAGCATGGAAAACATATACATTTAAAAAAAATTAAAGCTTTGAGATAATTTAACAAACAACAAAAAAAGTTAATATCCAGTCTAAAAGGCCATTTTCAGGATGTGTTTTTTTTACCCATGTGTTAGTTTGAGTTATTTGTGTTTTCTATGAATTATAAGTTCATGTACATTTTCAACTAATTCTGATTCTTCTTGTCTCCTCTTTCCATTCTTTAACACAAGCAGTTTCGGTTTATGTCTGGCCAAAGTTGGCTTATATGCTATTAGTTCGACTAACAAGCCAAACTTCTGACTTTGTGCCAGCCTCCTTCTATAATTGGCTTACTTTTTGAGAATGGGAACTACAGTTTACTGT
>NC_050520.1:9749763-9754703 GCF_002922805.2 Oryzias melastigma
TCTGATTAATGAGGAACTTTTATAAAGAAATTCCAGCTTCATGCTATAATTTCTTTATTTCATGTAATTTATTCATTTCTAGAGCACCAGCATAGGAGGCCCAAAGTGTTGTAGACAACGAAATCAGAATACATCATATAATCATGAAAACCATAAAAATACATTTAAAACAGAGATGACAACCAACATTAAAAAAAAGCACATAATAGAGGAACAACCTGGCTTTAAAACTCTCCAAGACTGCATCCTCTCTAATAGCCTCTCTACCAATAGCCAAAAGCAATGGGCCCAGAACCGACCCCTGAGGAACTCCCCACCTCAGGGGGGTAACACTTGGAAGAGTGAGGGCCCATTCTATTCTAACACAGGAACACCCACATTCACTGCCCTGCCCATTGTTCCAGCCGACCAATCAGGATTTCATGATTAGCTACGTCAAAAGCTGCCAGTAGATCCAAGAATAAAGGAACCACCAGATCACCTGCATCTGTTGCTGGCAAAACATCATTAAAATGTTTAAAAGAGGGGTCTCTGCGCTATGTCCCGACGTGAAAATGTTCCATGATCCCAGAGGCATTTAAGAACATAACCGACTGTTTGTACACAACGTTCTCAAGAACTTTTGTACAAAACGAAGGTTAGAAATTGACCAATAGTTTGAAAACAGTGCAGCATCCAGCCCTTGTTATTTCAACAGTAGCCCCACTGCTGCTTGTTTAAAACAAGTGGAACCTGACAGAGCAAGACTAGTATTCATGGCAGCTTCTATTAAAAAAGTGCTGTTAACAAAATCTCTTGAGCGTGTTTTTGCTTTGCTTTCGTTTCTGGAGTTTTCTTTCCAGGAAACAATAAACTGCATCCACTGCTACCATGTATAGACATTCTTTGGGAGTTAAAAACTATTCTAACATCGTTCATTACTAAATCTAAGAAGTGAGTGTATTTAACCCTCCACCTGATTGATCGATCACAGATCTGGATTTTCTGAAAGTTCCGAATGTTTTCTAGAAGGAACATCTCAAATCAAATCAATGTAATTCAAGATTGATGGTAGAAATTTTGTTCCAAAAGGATACACAAAAACAAGGACAATTTTGAAAATAACAAAATGTTTAAACAAAATTTTGACTGGACGATGTGACTTAGAATGATATTTCAACCCGTTTCCTTTTTAATTTCGCATAAGAAATTTTCAAAATGTCTTTGTTTACGGAGCTCTCAAGCTTCACATTTGCTGTTTGCATTCCAAACACGCAGAAAGCTGAGCTTTAATGGAGCCTGTCCAACACATTTGCTACAACATCTGTTAAAAATTACCAAAACTGTCATTACAGCACATTGCTCTTTTGGAAGGCCGCTCTGCATCAAACCTTCATCTCACCATTCAAATGTGCAGCTTCTTCAGCTGTCTTGATTTTAATGGGGTGAAGAAAGGTGATGATGTCTCATGTTTTTCTGGCATCTCTCCATAAGGATATCTGGAAATTTTCAGCTGAGGATTTTGAGCCATTTGATCTACTGCACTTTGTCTTTCCATTGGAGCTGTGTCTGCACTGAACTTTTCAGTGGCCTTGACTGTGTGTCATTCTTAGCCTTTAAAAAGTGGACAAATATCACACCTGAGTTGTCATCAGTAAATGTCAGAGTGTACCTTTTTTCAACTTTTGCCTCTGGCTCTAAAAGGACCAGTTAAATTGGTGTGCACCAGCTCGAGTGCTGATCCTCCATCAGCATTTCTATTGTAAAGGAATTTACTTTGACTTCAGATTGCACACTCTTAAGTTAGATTTTTGAGAAAAGTAACAATAGAGATGGTTTGGTCAAATACATTTAACATTTAAAGAATCATATATTTATAGGAAAGTGTTAGTAGGTGTCAGTAATTTAAACAAAAGTCTAGAGTTAACATGTTGAACAAAAGTCTGTCTTTTGTGGTAGAAGACAAATAGATGCAAAATTAAAAAAAAAAAAACTCCTGAAGGACATGCAGACAAAATGGAGGAATAAAGATACTTAATGTTTCTGCTTTGATAATTATGTTTTCTAATGGGTTTTTTTAGTGACAACTGGTGCCAAGGGTATAGACTGATTTCTAAGAAATCTGAACATCCTGTCTGCCGTGCTGGAGGACAAGCAACCATTCACTAGCAACACAACAACATACTGTACACTGAGTTCATTCATTAAATTTGAGGCACAAATATGGTCATAACTTGGGGTGTTTTTGGTTTTAATAACTGGAAAATCTACAAATTAGAGCATGGATATTTCAGATTACCTGGAGTCGCCCAGAGATAAATGGACAAAAACCTGTTCATTGAGTAGCAGGAGGAATGGCTCAAGTGAATGAACCTGAAGGACTCAAAAGATTCTGGCCAATCCACAAGTTTACTCAGATTATTTTGTCAAAAGTCAGTTAGTTTGTCAAATTTAGCTAAATAAACGCTCACGAGTTTATCTGCTATGGCTTTATCATGTTAGTGTGGCTGATGTTTTTACACTGTGAACTGGAGTCATGGTGAGCAGCAGTACTTTTGAATCTCTTTCTCCAAATATCTGAAGACAATTTTCCCTGCACTGTCTGGTTTGGGAAATGCCACAGCAACATCACCAACCCATCCTGATGTGAAAGGATTATGCCCCTCCAGTCCCCTGTATGCATGCACTGGTGGTCGACCTCTGATCGGAGGACCGCAGGTTCGGTTTTCCCTTGCCCGCCCATGTGTCACAGTGTGTTTGGGAACCCCACCTTTCCTCTGGTGGTTACAGGTTGGTGCTAGTGTTCGTCAAGAGAGATGTGAATGTGTGGACATGACAGATCTGTGACAGGACCAGATGATTCACAAAGTCAAGATACTTTATTTCTGGTAAAGCACCTGATTCCACTGTAATCTGGCCTTTCTTTAAACAGTAATAATCTATACCTTCAATACATCGTCATTTTTACTGATAGGTTACGAGACCATCTATTGTCGTCTCTTTTTTGTACCCTCCTTTCAACAGTTGGGGCTTTGCCTCCTTTGGTAAGAAACCCATGTCCCCATTCTGTCAAATCATTCCGTAAAGCATTCTTAATTCCGGAAAGTTGTTTTGAACTTGTTAACAGCTAATGTCATGTGTTTGGCCTTATACCAGCCTCAACTATTAATCATTTCTGTCGTAATAATTAGATGAAGGCTGTTCAATTTCAACGCAAACATCTTTGCTTTTTTTTCAGTCTTTCTCATTTTTCCTGCAATTAATGGTTGTGGGACCAGACCTTATTGCTTTATGTTTTGTTTAGACCACTTCTTCTCTTTTTGTATCTGCTTCTTAAGTGGTGATGGCTGCATGAACATCCACAAATATTTATATATAGTATCAGTTCATCTTTTTTTTAAGTTGTAAGGTCAGCATCTTTTTGAGAATCTAGTTACACATTAATATCAACAATTTATCCCACTTGAGCTTTCATCATCTGATGTTTCCTGACTCAATAAAAATACGCTTATAAGTGAGTGCTACACTAAAAAGCAATTCAATCAATGAAATCACAGAACAAAGAAAGGAAAATCATTTTTTATAAGCCGCTTTTGCACTGGACCAAAGTCAAGTAGCATATGAAAATCAGGCTGAAGAAAAATAACAGGACAGAATTAGTAAACTTTTCTACAAATTGTAAGAGATAAGAAAATAGATTAGTTGCAACCGATTTTGACAGTGGGAAATAGGGACATTTAAATCAATGCAATGCTCCATGGCTAGAAAGAAAACAGTTTGTTCAAAAGTTTAAAACAGTCCTATTTTTTTTTTTTTTAGTTTTGCTGGAAACAAAAGTAGATGCGGTGCAATTTTATTGTTACACTCTAAGCATTTGAAGAGAATATCTGGGTAGGCTGTCGCACAAACTCAATTTGTGAAACAAGAGCAGAACAATTTCAGCAGCTTTCAGAATCAGACAGCGGAGCTCGATTTACACAGCATGTGCAGAGTGCTTTAGAGGCAGACAGCTTTTCATCTTCTTTTCCAAGCTTTGTTTATTAAAAATCATATCAAAAAATAGAACCTTTTTTTCAAACAATAAAAAATGAGCCAAACAAAAAAGCAAAATAAATTGAAATCACGTTTGATTAAAATGTCAAACCCAATTAAGGTCTATTGGTCCCTTTTTAGCACATCAAATTGTAATGATTGGGACATTGTGATGTTTGGAGCTGAAAGGGGCGTCACAAGCAGCAAAGATCAGAGAAGCCTCATATATTTAAAAAATAATATACAGTAATTACCCTCAACTAAAAGCTGGTGACAAATTAAGACAGACAGTTATTGAGGTGCAGCTCCCACAGCAGGAGTGAAACTCATTGTACTGGGAGAATATCGGAACAATCTCATGAACCAAGACATTGAAATGTGTTTATAGGTGGTTTAGTAGAACTCTTCCAGATAATTATGTCTGATTTTTCAACATCATCTGTGTTTTAATGGATTGTAAATGAGATCTACACAGACACTGCTCCATGCAGCGATCAGGCTCAAAACATTTGGCGCTAGCTCCTCCCACTTCTATTGCTGAATAGAAGTGGCTGATACATATTTGATGTGCGAATTGGGTGTGAATGCAGCATAACAGGTAAATTTATGCAGCTTACCTGTTAGAATTCAGCTTAGTGCAAACAACAGAACAGGATCAGGACAGAAAACAGAAAGAGAAGCCAGAAAACTAACTAAACATGTAGGAATTAAAGGTGCAATACCAGGAAAAATCTACTTTTTGAGCTTTTAAGTGTAATATTACTGTTCTATCCTCTCTATAAAGAACCCCAAATCAGTATTTTGATCTGTTCACTTATTTTTCAGTAATCCTCTGAAAACTGTGCTCTCAATCTGGTGGTAATCTGGTGTTGTCTGTGTTTTTTGACCACATTTCACCACTAAATGAACCAATTAGCCATCACTATTCT